>NC_057814.1:236889447-237140854 GCF_018294505.1 Triticum aestivum | reverse complement strand
CATCGTCGACACCATCCTTAACCCAACCACCGGAGCAGCTTCTGACGCCCCGTCCACGGCCGCAGATCCGCGTCGTCGACACCATCCTTAACCCAACCACCGGAGCAGCTTCACCTACGCCCTCGTCCACGGCCACAGATCCGCTTCGCCCACACCGTAGTCCACCCTACCGGAGCCGCTCCACAAACACCCTACTCGACGGTTCTAGATCTCCTTACCGGACCCCGACAGCCAGCGTAGCGTCATCATCCTCGATGTTTCTAACCTGATTTCCACCATCTGGAGAGATGCCAAGCACCCGCCACGGCCTAGGTACTTGTCACCCTTAAACCCGTCCAGCATCACCTGCCCGATGTACTTCAAATATACTAACCGGTCGCTGTTACCTGTTATGCAGCTGGCAAAAACTACAAGGACGATGTTTCTTCTGGATCTAACTGCTTGGCCAACCAAGATCCTGCAGTGAGGCATTGCTATGATCTTGTAAGCGTGTCTCTCTCTCTTGTATTGTTCTGTGCCTGCCAGCGTGCTTTGCTAGGATTTTCGACCAGTAATCCCTTTGTGCAGACAATGATTTCTACTACTGGCTGCTAAATTAGATATGTAGATGTCACACTTGATACTACCTCGTACCTCCGTTCCTAAATATAAGTCTTTCTAGAGATTCCACTATAGGCTACATACGGAGCAAAATGAGTGAATCTACACTCAAAAATGCATCTATATACATCTATATGTGGTCCATACCGGAATCTCTACAAAGACATATATTTAGGAACAGGGGCAGTACATTACACAAAATCGTAGGTGGCAAGTAGGAATTCCAGTGCACTACATTAGGCTCCCTTAGAGTGCCTGCTAGTCCAGCATACAGAGTCATGGCTAGTTTATGGTACGCACACAATCGTTAATTGGTGGTTTAAATATGCCCAAGGGATATGCAATGTAGTATCATGTAGAGATGTCTGAAATTAGCCGTGTCAACTTGCAGATAGGGTTACACAATGAAAAAGTACAAGATGTATGTGGCAATTTCATGGAACATCGCAAAAAAAGGAGAGGCAGCGGTGAGCCTATACAGTGTGCTATGGTACGTCACTCCTCCATTGCAATCATCGTGGCATGTTATTTGTATGCCAGTTCTATTAGCCAAGTTTCTTAGGGACAGTTATTACGAGTTATCCTAAGAAAATAAGCACCTGTGAATATAAGCTCCATGTAATAAGCCAACCAGTTCTTTCCATTGCGTTTTCAGCTTATCTTTGGTATGATCAGTGGAAAGTCTAGGTTGCATTATATTTTTTCATTTTGCTGCCCATATGGAAATTAATTTGACTTGCAAACATCACAAATTGAACCCAGTGCAGTAATTAATATGATAGGAAATCAGACCATCACTATTTGCTCAAAATGCAAATACAAAGATACCATCTACTTGGCACAATTTACTTTGGTCAATGTTTTCCATAGAGATCCCATTGCCTAATTTAAACGAAGAACGCATGACCCACATTTAAATGAAGAACAATTATTTATTGAAATTCGATGGTGCAAGTGGCTGGTTATTATCGTATAGCAGCACCACCTGAAAGCATCATATAGCAGCAGCAACTCATAGCAACTCATCATACAGCAGCAGCAGTCTGCAATTCATCATATACCAGCAGCAGCTCATAGCAATTCATCATATAGCAGCAGCAGGAGCAGCTCATAGCAATTCATCATATAGCAGCAGCAGGAGCAACTCATAGCAATTCATCATATATCAGCAGCAGGAGCAGCTTGTAGCAACTCATCATATAGCAGCAGCAGCAGCTCATAGCAATTCATCATATAGCAGCAGCAGCAGCTCATAGCAACTCATCATACAGTAGCAGCAGCTCATAGCAATTCATCATATAGCAGCAGCAGGAGCGGCTCATAGCAATGCATCATATAGTAGCAGCAGAAGCAGCTCATAGCAATTCATCGTATAGTGGATCAGAATGAAAATTTGGCAAAAAAATCAGAGGAGATCCTCACCTTGTTGGATGAGCTCATCCTTCAACAGCACCTCAAGGCCATGGCCTGGGAGGAGGGGAGGGGGAATAAGGTGCCTTCTGCCGCAGTGTGGCATCAGCCATAGTTGTGCAGCGCCCGCCGGAGTAGTGCGTTGGACGAACCACAGTGGAGCAGCTGCTGGAGACCATGAGAATGAGGGGCGGCGCCAGATGGAGGAGCAGCCAGGGAGATTTTCCCCTACCCACCGGCCATGTAGCCTAGCTGGACATAGCATCGTCGAGGACCAGGCCAGACGAGACCAGTGGCGACGGCTCGCTGGAGGAACCCTAGTGCTGCAGGCAGGGGATCGAGGTAGAGGGAAAGGGGAGAGGAGATGCAAGCGGGCAGGGCAATGAATGCTTGCGTGTTTGTTTTTACTTGAGGGTCAGGTGTGACACGGGCGTCAGCAGTTGCATTTTGAGTGTCATATAGGCAGACAACAGAGTCATTTCACTATTCCCCTTCCCTTCAATTTTTAGTGAGGTTCTACCCGAAACACCCCCCTCCAAAGCGAAATTAGTTAAGCCCAAGCCCATAACTCAAAAATGACTTCTTTACATCTTTTATGGCTTATTTTGACAATATGCCCTGAAAAGGCGGAATCGAACTGGCCCTTAACCTGCAATTCAATTGTGCGTGCAATGATGAATCACTCCTGCCTGCTATCTGTACATTTAGGCATCATCATACATGGCATAACCTAATACATGTGCATTCCATTGTAGAATCTGGAATATGCAATGTTTATGTTAGTTCATATGTTGCACATGATGTTTAAATGCCCCTTAAATCTGGTCAGTCAAGTGATGGTCTTTAAGCCTCCTTCTTTGCTTCTTTTCTTGATATGTAAGATTTGCTCACACATCTGTTCAATTGCTTGTTTGCATCAGCCAACCATACTAGGACTGTTTGCTTTGATTACTTGATGTTCTTGACCTAACACCCTAACAGAGCTTGTCAACGATTTTAACACTAAGGGCTGCTGTAGTGGGGCCTTGTCTAACTCACAGGTGACATAAAGGTTTGGCTGTACACTACAGTAGGCTCTCCAAGAGTGCCTGGAGATTCAGTTCGAAGGTATGCCTAGTTTTTACATAGTGCAGACATAGTAAATGCTCATTTCATTGTGTGCAAGTGCAAGAGATGCGGCATGTTTCATTATGTGGTGTTGTTTTGTTATAAATCTCATCCTTTTGTGTTCACGGACTGGAAAGTATGCATATTTATCTTCCAAGGAGACGAGTAACTAGTTTGTGTCACCTTGCAGAGGGGGTGCAATGAAGATAAGATTGAGGATTTCCAAGTACAAGATGTTAGGAAGGAGCCTTGCAAGAGAAGTAGGAGCTGCGCTGAGCCTCTTCAACCTGCTAAGGTAAGTCACTGTATGCAACTCAACAGTTCAATTCCTTGTTTTTTCAAGCATAGTTAATTTTCTCTTTTCAATTGCTTTATTTGTCCTCAGTTAATGAGATGCCCAAATAATCATGTCTGATGTTCGGTACTTGTATCACTATTAGTTGACATAATTAAAGGCCTTACCATTTAATTACTCTGCCGAAGTGTGCCTGAAGCTTTGAATATATTAACCAACTATTATTGCATGAGGCTCACAATCTAGTTTATACTACGCTAATGATTGCATAGTTTTGCCTGTTGTAGTATGTTTGTATGAAATCCTCTGCTATTCATTATGCTCCCTAAGACTTTAATTGAGGCACAGAATGGCCAACTGCTTGCTTACTTATACACAACGTGCTGTCTAAATTTGTAACTTGTCTGTGTTTTCGATTGGGCCCCAACATCATGCTCCTCTGGTGAGCTAAGAGGGATTTCTGTATGCAGGCTGCACAGACTATCTTTTTTATAATTTTTAAAATATCACCTGCTTATGCTTCATGACGTGTAACAATTTTTTTAAAGTGACGTGTAACATTATTGTTAGTCCTGTTTTGCCATGTAGT
Organism: Triticum aestivum; assembly: GCF_018294505.1. Lineage (NCBI taxonomy): Eukaryota > Viridiplantae > Streptophyta > Magnoliopsida > Poales > Poaceae > Triticum > Triticum aestivum. The sequence goes on along the minus strand of NC_057814.1, from coordinate 237,136,853 downwards.
ACAAAATAGTGTCTTGTTCGCTTCACTCTTGTAACTATATTTTTGCCCTAGTCATGTGTACTTACAGAAACATTTCAGGATGAAGTGACATCAACACAAAGATCTGCGAGCAGTGTGGCATGGCCGTTACCGAATGATTATGGATTGGAATTGGAATGTGCTGATGTTCTCGAGCATCAACTAGAGGTGGCAAGACAACATGTACATGATTGTCAACGTATAATCAACAAGTTGAGACTGGACATGCAGGTATTAGATGCAGGAGTCAACAAAATGAAACAAGACACTGAGGTAACCATGAAGGAATTGGAGATTTTGCAGACTGAAATTTGTGCTATCTGAATCCGGCCAATCCTATTTTCTGAAGAGATTATAGTTCAAATGGAGTTAAGTTGATGCGCGTCCATGATGTATGAGCTGTATTTGCCCAGTGTATGTAATTTGCTGTTTGTGTATGCTTTATTATCACCTGTGCCGAACCATAATGCCCAGTGGGTATAATCGGCTGTAATTTCTTTATTGTATAGTGTAGGATTATTCTACCTTTCTATGCCTTGATCTCTTTGTTGTATAGTGTATGCTTTTTAGAGGTGATAGTATTGAGTAGGATAATTCTTTGAATATGCTATATCGTTCAAACGGGGGCCAATTCGCCCGACCATGGCCCTTCACGGGCCGTCGGATCCATGGGCCTTCTACGTCTCGTAGGATCCATGGGCCTTCTACGTCTCGTAGGATCCATGGGCCTTCTACGTCTCGTAGGATCCATGGGCCTTCTACGCCTCGTAGGATCCATGGGCCTTCTATGTCTCGTAGGATCCATGGGTCGCCGACTCATTTATGGGTCTTGTACGGGCCTTTAATGGGCCGTAGACGGGCCTTTAATGGAAATCGTACGTTTTATGGGTTGACCATAACGGGCCGTTAATAGGCCGTATTTGGTGATGCTATGAAAATGGCCCAACAGACTAACGGTCCACAAACGGCCCAACTGTAACGACGGGCTGAATTTGGCCCACAAGCAAAAAATGACAGTAATGGGCCGTAAGTAACCGAATGCTGCAAATGAGCCCAAGAATAAATGGGCCCTCAGAAGGCCGAAAGTTAACTTGGGCTGGAAACGGCCCAACGGAATAACGGGTCGTTAATGGGTATAAAGTGATACACTGTTCATTACGGGCCAGTTTCACCACGGGCCGTTAATGGGTGTAAAGTAATACACTGTTCATTACGGGCCAGTTTCAGCACGGGTCGCTAATGGGCCAAGAGTTACAAAGGGCCTCATATGGGCCGAAAGACGTCATGGGCTATACATGGGCCAGAAGTGAAAACGGGCTGGAATCATATTGGATGGCCCAGATGACGCTACTGGGCCTAATTCGGATAGAGCGTAACGGGCCTCGGGTTAGCAGGCTGTAAATGGGCTATATGCGAACAGGCCGTTAACAGGCTTTCCATGGGCCGGCCCGCCAGCTTTTGACCAAGTCAAACGGGCCGGCCTTTTCACAGGAATGGGCCACTGTTGGGCCGTGCCACGTGTCGACGTATCATAGGCGCCTTCTGTCCAGTGAGTGGATGACATCTGTCCCAACGATGAGCCGACACGTGTTTCCTCTAGCCAATGATGATTTTACACGTGGAAAATCCCCATTGGTCGGGGCTGTTAACGGGTTATCGGATCCAAAACCCGACCCGATAGCTTAACGGCGTTCCGTTACGGTGGATGCCACGTGTCGGTCACCCTTGACGAAAGCACTTCTGTGACACGCGATTTATCGTCATGGAAGTGGACACTTCCGTGATGATAATTTTGGTAATGTCATGGAACACTTCTACGACAGCACAGGTATGACTATCTTGATTCTGTCATAAATTTGTCATGGATGTACATGCATGACAAAAAATGTGACCTACTGTGACAAACACGTATCATCACGGAAGTGTATTTTTTTTATAGTGACTATCATCTGGAAGATTAACTCCCAGCTGAGTCAAGTGGTTACGATACCCAGACATTTTGAGTACGCGTTCACTGACAGAACTGTTCTCCTCCATCTTGCAACTGTAGAACTTGTTGGAAACTTCATATCACTCAACTCAGGCATTTGCTTGAAATATTAACTTCAACTCCTGGAACATCTCATATGGTCCATGATGTTCAAAACGTCTTTGAAGTCTCGATTCTAAGCCGTAAAGCATGGCACACTGAACTATCGAGTAGTCATCAGATCGAGCTTGCCAGACATTCATAACATCAGCATCTGAACCTGCAGCAGGCCTTTCACCTAGCGGTGCATCAAGGACATAACTCTTTTGTGCAGCAATGAGGATAATCCTCAAGTTACGGACCCAGTCCGTGTAGTTGCTACCATCATTTTTCAACTTAGCTATCTCTAGGAACGCATTAAAATTCAAGGGAACAGTAGCACGGGCCATTGATCTACAACATAGATATGCAAAAACTATCAGGACTAAGTTCATGATAAATTAAGTTCAATTAATCATATTACTTAAAAACTCCCACTTAGATAGACATCCCTCAAGTCATCTAAATGATACGTGATCCAAATCAACTAAACCATGTCCGATCATCACGTGAGATGGAGTAGTCATCAATGGTGAACATCTCTATGTTGATCATATCTACTATATGATTCACGTTCGACCTTTCGGTATCCAGTGTTCCGAGGCCATGTCTGTACATGCTAGGCTTGTCAAGTTTAACCCGAGTATTCCGCGTGTGCAAGACTGTCTTGCACCCGTTGTATGTGAACGTAGAGCCTATCACACCCGATCATCACATGGTGTCTCAGCACGACGAACTGTCGCAACGGTGCATACTCAGGGAGAACACTTATACCTTGAAATTTTGTTAAGGGATCATCTTATAATGCTACCATCGTACTAAGCAAAATAAGATGCATAAAAGATAAACATCACATGCAATCAAAATATGTGACATGATATGGCCATCATCATCTTGTGCCTTTGATCTCCATCTCCAAAGCACCGTCATGATCTCCATCGTCACCGGCTTGACACCTTGATCTCCATCGTAGCGTCGTGGTCGTCTCCCCAACTATTGCTTCTACAACTATCGCGAACGCATAGTGATAAAGTAAAGCAATTACATGGCGTTTTCATTTCATACAATAAAGCAACAACCATAAGGCTCCTGCCAGTTGCCGATAACTTTTACAAAACATGATCATCTCATACAATAACGTATATCACATCATGTCTTGACCATATCACATCACAACATGCCCTTCAAAAACAAGTTAGACGTCATCTACTTTGTTGTTGCAAGTTTTACTTGGCTACTACGGGCTTCTAGCAAGAACCATTCTTACCTACGCATCAAGAACACAATGGTGATTTACCAAGTTTGCTATTTTAACCTTCAACAAGGACCGGCGCAGTCAAATTCGATTCAACGAAAGTTGGAGAAACAGACACCCGCCAACCACCTTTATGCAAGACTAGTTGCATGTCTGTCGGTGGAACCGGTCTCATGAACATGGTCATGTAAGGTTGGTCTGGGCCGCTTCATCCAACAATATCGACGAATCAAAATAAGACATTGGTGGTAAGCAATGACGATCACCGCCCACAATTCTTTGTGTTCTACTCGTGCATATCATCTACGCATAGACCTGGCTCTAATGCCACTGTAGGGAAACGTAGAATGCAATTTCAAAAAAAATCTACGCCCACGCAAGATCTATCTAGGAGATGCATAGCAATGAGAGGGGGAGAGTGTGTCTACGTACCCTCGTAGACCGAAAGCGGAAGCGTTTTACAACGCAGTTGATGTAGTCGAACTTCTTCTCATTCCGACCAATCAAGCACCGAACGTACGGCACCTCCGAGTTCTACACACGTTCAACTCGATGACGTCCCTCGAACTCTTGATCCAACAAAGTGTCAAGGGAGATGAGTTCCGTTAGCACGACGGCGTGGTGACGGTGATGGTGAAGTGATCCGCACATAGCTTCGCCTAAGCACTACGGAGATATGACCGAGGGTGTAATCTGTGGAGGGAGGCGCCGCACGCGGCTAACATATGTTGTTCTGTGTTCTAGGCGCCTCCCCCCTCATATATATAGGTGGGAGGGAGAGGGAGCAGCCAAGGGGGGCGCCCCAAGTAGGCCGAATCCTACTTGGGGTTCCTCCCCAATTCGCCCCCCCCCCTTCCTTATTCATCGGAGGGGAAAGGAAAGAGAGGGGGGAGGGAAGGAAGGGGGAGGCCGAATCCTCCCCTTTCCTTCCCCCTTCCCCTCTTTCCTTCTCCTCCTATTTCGGCCTATATGGGGGCGCACCAGCCCCTTAGGGGCTGGTCTGTCCCCCTCTTGTCCCATTAGGCCCGTATAGTTGCTGGGGGGGTGCCCGGAACCCCTTCTGGTGACCCGATATGTACCCGGTACCCCCAGAACACTTTCGGTGTCCGAATATCATCGTCCTATATATGAATCTTTACCTCTCGACCGTTTAGAGACTCCTCGTCGTGTCCGTGATCTCATCCAGGACTCCGAACAACATTCGGTTACCAAATCACATAACTCATATAATACAAAATCGTCATCGAACGTTAAGCGTGCAGACCCTACAGGTTCGAGAACTATGTAGACATGACCGAGACACCTCTCCGGTCAATAACCAACAGCGGAACCTAGATGCTCATATTGGTTCTCACATATTCTACGAACATCTTTATCGGTCGTACCGTAATGACAACATACGTTATTCCCTTTGTCATCGGTATGTTACTTGCCCGAGATTCGATCGTCGGTATCTTCATACCTAGTTCAATCTCATTACCGGCAAGTCTCTTTACTCGTTCCGTAATATATCTTCCCGCAACTAACTCATTTTTTACATTGCTTGCAAGGCTTCTTATGATGTGCATTACCGAGAGGGCCCAAAGATACCTCTCCGATACTCGGAGTGACAAATCCTAATCTCAATCTATGCCAACCCAACAAACACCTTCGGAGATACCTGTAGAGCATCTTTATAATCACCCAGTTACGTTGTGACGTTTGATATCACACAAGGTATTCCTCCGGTACCTGGGAGTTGCATAATCTCATAGTCGAAGGAATATGTATTTGAGATGAAGAAAGCAATAGCAATAAAACTGAACGATCAATATGCTAAGCTAACGGATGGGTCTTGTCCATCACATCATTCTCATAATGATGTGATCTCGTTCATCAAATGACATCACATGTCCATGGTTAGGAAACTTAACCATTTTTGATTAACGAGCTAGTCTAGTAGAGCTTACTAGGGACAAGGTGTTTTGTCTATGTATCCACACATGTTTCAAGTTTCCGGTTAATACAATTCTAGCATGAATAATAAACATTTAGCATGATATAAGGAAATATAAAATAACAACTTTATTATTGCCTCTAGGGCATATTTCCTTCACCCCGGGCTCTCTTCCGAGCTGAAAATAATTAATATATTTTTTCTAGAATTTTTTCGTCTCTGAAAAATTATTTTCTTCTTTGGCCCTTATTTTGCTCTTGTGCTGCAGTGCTACTTTTGAGCTGTGCTGGGATTTCCTCGAAGAGTAGAGGATGATACAGTACAGTAGAGATAAGTATTTCCCTAAGTTAAGAACCAAGATTATCAATCCTGTAGGAGAACCACGTGAAACCTCATGAACAACACCTACACACAAAAGAATAAATACTTGCACCCAACGCGATCAAGGGGTTGTCAAACCCCTCGGCGGTTATTTGCAAAGATCAAATATGATAATGGTATATAGATAAACAAAAACACAAAATAAAAGAAGGGCAAATAAATTGCAGCAAGATATTTTTGGATTTTAATATATGGTAAAGGTAGACCTGGGGGCCATAGTTTTCACTAGTCTTCTCTCTCGAACAAAAAGCATATGGTGGGTAAATAAATTACTGTTGGGCAATTAATAGAAAGCACATAGTTATGACGATATTCAAGGCAATGATCATGTATATAGGCATCACGTCCGAGACAAGTAGACTGACTCCTGCCTGCATCTACTACTATTACTCCACACATCGACCGCTATCTAGCATGCATCTAGAGTATTAAGTTCATAAAGAACGGAGTAACGCTTTAAGCTGGATGACATGATGTAGACAAAGTAAATCCAACCAATATGAATAAACCCCATCGTTTTCCCCTTAATGGCAACAATACAAATAACGTGTCTTGTCTCCTACTTTGTCACTGGGATATATATATATCACCGCAAGATTGAAGCCATTACAAAGCACCTCTCCCATTGCAAGATAAATCAATCTAGTTGGCCAAACCAAACGGATAGATCAGAGAGAAATAAAAAGCTATAACAATCATGCATAAAAGAGTTCAGAGAAAACTCTAATAATATTCATGAATAATCTGATCATAAACCCACAATTCATCGGATCCCAACAAACACACTGCAAAAGAAGATTATATCGAATAGATCTCCAAGAACATCGAGGAGAACATTGTATTGAATATCAAAGAGAGAGAATAAGCCATCTAGCTACTAGCTATGGACACATAGATCTGTGGTAACTACTCACACATCATCGAAAGGGCAGCAATATTGCTTAATCAAGATACCACAATAATAGATCTACCAACTAGGTGCGTCGGCCAAAACATCAACCTTGCCAGAACCTAGATTACAGATCTTGGAAAAGTTCTAACCATCATATCTGCCAAAGATTCAGATCTGGTTGGTAACAGGATATTTCAGGCTCAGCATGTCTGAAAAAAAGTCTGCAACACAAATCGACGAGACGATTTTGCGAGATCCTCGGGTAATGAACTACGGTAACAAGCTCCAAAACATGAGCTAGCTTGCAAGATACATGTGAATAGAATGTCCAGGACAATCATGCCCACATAGAAGTCTTGCAACAAACACTAGTGAGTTCCGGTTGGGAACCACCATTGAGGATAACGGAATCTTGGACAAATCCATATGGTACCTTCAGGATTAGAACTTAGAACTTATTATCCTTGAGCAAATCAATCAGTGGCTTGGTGTGATAGAGAATACATATGGAATGGAGGTTGCAAATTTATTAGACCATAGCATACTTCGCACGTGCATGACGACTTGGGATGATTCCAAATGAAACAAAACAACTTTCTCGAATTCACGGCGACAACTTGCATCGAATGCACATGAAGTTGGAGGAAGTCACTTCTTACATCAAAACATCTACTTCATGAGCTGGCACGAAGATAGTGCTAACACAAGTTTCCCAACACTAGCTTAATGTCCAATACGTATCATGGAGAAGATCAGGATGTTACCGATAGGTTCAACAACAACTCATCGAGGTTTCCACGAGGATGGAAATCCACAATTATGTGAACAAGGTGATAGCGTTGGTCAGACCAAAAGATATAATGATTGGTGAGGAAAAAAAATTGGCTGCACGAAACGTTTGTGGCGTGCAAAGTATAGTACACGTCGCTAGGTGAGTGATTATAGTGGTGGCGTTGTCTACGTGGCACGTCATCAACACGTACAATACTGTTGACATGGGGTCCAACGCTACCACTATTTTTTAACAATGGCGTCATATTAATAGCGTTGAGTGTCCACACCAGCAAAGCCGTTTTTGCCACGCTAGACTTTTCTACACTAGTGGTGGCCTCACCTTGTGAGTCTAATTGGAGGCGCTGGGACAACACCACGGTGATGTACATGACCTAAAATGTACTAGCCAACGTGAGGTTTTTTTCCATCCTCTTCTCTAATACTCCGTCCGTTTCTTTATGTAAGGTGTGTTTGTTTTTCCAAAAATCAAACAAGGGCATATTTGACCAAGTTTTTAGTAAAATATATCAATATCCATAATATGAAATTTATATCATTTGATCCATCATGAAAAATAGTTTCATATATTATTCTTTTAGGTTGGCTTGCACGAAAACCAATACACCTTATATTCTGAAATAGAGGGAGTATATAGTACGAACGACATTCGAGGAAAAAAAATTATACATCCAGGAGATCCATTGCAGTAGAAAGAGATCGTGCGATAAAACACAATTGCCCAGGTCGCTACAGTTACAGATTACAGTGTAATCGGTGAAGATAGCACATGCCTCTCCAGGGACCAGGCTCTAGTCTCATAAAAATAGCTGTGTCTTCGAAATTAGTTATCTAAATTACTGTTCTTTTCCCTAAACCAGTGGTACATGTGCTAGGTAGCATAGTTGATAAATGATAATACAAAGAATTTTCTTTGCTCCAGACTGAACAATACAATCGTCCTAAGGTAGCATAGCATTGATCTTTTGTGCATGCCTATAGTTTAGTTACAAACATACAATCATCATAAGCAAGAGAAACACTTAAGTTTGAGAACTAATAATAATTCAAAATAAGTTGGTTTTGCTTCGACCTTTTGGAATATCACTTCCTAAAATGCAAGACATGACTAATTTAGCAACTTCCAGGGTACTCCAAAATCGTTGAAGGATGATGAACCACCTGCAACACATCTTAACCAAAAATAATAATGCCCCATTTTTGTGACAAAATGTACAATACCTACAAGTGCATAACTGCATATCTATTCTGGAAACTAAGAAGAGTTCCAATAATATTACCTTAGAACATATATACCGCACATAATAAACATGAACAGGTATGGAGACATTCTAGAAAGATTCAGCAAACTAAGGTTTCAAGAAGAGCATCACACACTGTTAGGCAACAAAATATACATAGATTCAATATGGCCTCACACGTACGAAAACTAATACTTCACTTGACTACTAAAGATTTCTCGTCTCTAAATTATGATTAAAAGAAGACCCAAAAGAACTCCACATATGTTCAGAACTGCTGACATAAGAAAAATAAAAGCAAAGTTCCATCTTGTGCCTATCAGTTCTTATGAACAAACATAGATGTGCATCACAATTGCAACCAAAACCTCCTCACCCCATATAATGTGTGTCGATGAAATAGTACCATGATCTGAATTTATATTAGCAAGCACGTGCCGATGACATAGTAACATGATCTGAATTTATATTAGCAATGACCTGCTATACCTCGATGCAAGACCAGTCACGTGGGTAATCACATAGACATCTCATTTTCGTTAATTATAAGCGCTAGTGCTCTAGTACACGCTGGGGGCTCCTCTGTACTCTGACGTCTGAGCTATGGACACCAATTTGCGGGTGTGTGGCGGGCTCCCGCACTAATCCTGGTGGAGTGTGGCGGCAACCCGCGAATGCCCGCACCTTGTGCTGGCGCCCGCTTTGGCCTGTGGCGGGCAACCGCCACCCACCCCGCTTGCAGCCTGATACACACATCTTCTGTTACCAATAACAGCTAATCCAACAATCAGTTCATGCACTGGAGGAAATCTCCTCACGTCAAAACAACTCCAGTTTCAGAGGCAGCATATGCAGAGGGAACGAACATCTTGAGGTGCCATTGTCAATCCCCACTGTCCACACTGATACAACGACAAGTCAGATCAGATCCTAAAAAAGGGGCAACTGTGATTGCAAACTGAGGCTCTTAATACCCCTAACAATTTAGTTCTGCTAACTACTAGTGGTACTCTAAAGATAACATCAATCAAATCTAATGTATTCCTCAGGAACTTGGTTCAGAAAAGAATGGAGTAATCACAGGGGGAGAGAAGCGATAATGATGTTTACGAGTGCGAGACACTATTCACATTGTCCCTAGGAGCATTATTACAGCATTTACCATGTTCGCCTGGCTATTGGCTGGCAGGTGGATTCCCCTTGCTAGCCCCATTCACCACTGGGGTATATTGGCGACTGGCTGGTGTTCCGGTGCCGGTAAGCGAGTTCCTGCCTGGTGGAGTTCCAGCACTGGGAGCCGGGTTCCTGACTGGTGGTGTTGCAGTGCCAGGAGCCGCAGTCCTGACTGGTGGTGTTGCAGTGCCGGTAAGCGAGTTCCTGGCTGGTGGTGTTCCAGTGCCAGTAAGCAAGTTCCTGGCTGGTGTTATTCCAGTGCCAGGAGCCGCATTCCTGGCTGGTGCTCCGGTGGCAGGAGCCATATTTTTAGCTAGTGTTCCGGTGGCTGGAACCGCATTCCTAACTGGTGTTCCGGCACCGGGAGACATATTCTTGGCTGGTATTCCAACGCCCGGAGCCGCATTCCTGGCTGGTGTTCCAACCCCCGGAGCCGCATTCCTGGCTGGTGTTCCGACGCCAGGAGCTGCATTCCTGGCCATTGCACTACTATTTGAGCTCATAGCATGCTGCTTCTGGGCCATAATTTCTTGGCACCTATTTTGTTTGCCTGTGGTGCCTGGGCCAGGTGACTTCCGATATATTGCTTTACTCAGCACACCAGCATTGCCTGTGCCAACAAGGCCACTAGAGGTGACTGTTGATGGAAAGGTCGCCCCATGTGAAGCTAGAGTTTTGGTCTTCTTCACGGTTGCTGGTGCTCTAGCAGACGCAGGGATGCTTTTCACAACTGTGGGTTGCTGTTTCGGTTGTTTCTTCTGGCTGGGAATAGCACCTTGAGCTCCAGGAGCAATTTTGACACCTTTGCTCTTATCCAAACAATCTGTAGTCAAGCATCCTTGGGCAACAAAGCGATCGAACTCCAGCATGTCGGCATCCTTGGGATCTATGCTCTCCTCACCTTTGGGGTCTATCATCTCATGCTGCTTCACTATCTCTGGCTGCTTCACCATCTCCGGCTGCTTCACGTCTTCAGGAAACAAGTCCTCCATCGTGACTGCACAAAATGTAGAGTCGTCGTCCATCTCCATATTGTCGCATGGGCCAGACACTGGTGTGGTGCTCAATGCTCTATCAGGTTCCAACAAATGTGCACTAGCAGATTGTTCAGGGGGGTTAACTCCTGCAACTTCTGACACAACATTAACTTGCTCAATTGACTGTGTTATCAAAACCGGAGGAGATGGTGTAGGGGCACTACAGTTTGGAAGTTCTGGGTGTTCAGCACTACCAGGCTGTGTTCCAGGCTCACCAGCCATAGTGGATGCTTTAGAGCTTGTAGAAGTTTTTGAAGATCCTTTTCCTCGAGGTCTTATGTGCTTAGCTTTCGGGGTTATGTGCACAGCTTGCGAGGATTGTGCAGCTTTCAATAAATTGGTGGCGATGCTTGCTGGGGCGATTCGTCCACCAGCAGCAATAGCTGCAGCTTGTATCGAGGAAGGAGCATTTGTAGGATTTGCTTGTGCATTTTGCTTCTTAGAGCTATTTTGTGACTTGTTTGAAGTATTTGACACTTTTGAGGCTGCAGCTTGAGCAGGAGCTGGTTGCACCCGAGGAAGTGGAATCTGCCCTTGTGCTGACACTGGTACTGGCAACGGGAGTGATGAAGAGGATGTTGCACATTTTAACTCGGGTGCCGCAGCAACGAATACTGGAGCAGGATGTTGAGCGCTTTGTTGTGAAGCTCCTACATGAAAAGGCTAGAATGAGCACCAAAAGGCTAGCACAAGGCACAACAAAGATGCCAGAATGGATTTACATCTCAGGTATACAACGAAGCTATAGAACAATGTTTGGCTTGTTGATACTTCAGTAAATAAGCATTATTCTAAATGAGAGCTGTACTGACAATGTATAAGAATTTTATTAGTACCTAATCTTAATGTAGAGAATCCACCAGGCTTCCCCATAGGCATATCAAGAGCCATAGAGAATGCCTTTTGAGTAGCTTTTATATCGAACTCCGTGGTGACTGATTTAACTTTAGCAAGCTTGGTTGTTCCTTGACGCCTGCAAATGACTGCCCATCTCTGAAAACAACAATACACATTACCTAATTACTCTACAGACAAATATGTACATGGAGACACATGGATGTCCCATCATGCTAATCATTATAGCACACAACAGTTATATGCGAATGAGAACTAAACAAACAGGCCAAGTAGGATTGAGATGGAACTTTTTCTAGGCATAGATCACAAGCAAAGCAACATAACTATTGCAACAAGAAGCACATGCATTTGCCTACTTACCTTGGCATATTTACAAAGGCATGCTACAAATTTATTATAATTCGGGAAGACTAAGGAAAACCAAATGGATGTAAACAAAGATGAACTGCCGCACAATAATAGATGCTAGTATGCAATTTACAAGATGACCATAGAGTTAGTTACCTGAGACAATTGAACATAAGTTCTTGTGCTATCGAAGTTATATTTACGCAGAATGTTCAGCCAATTTCCTTCACCACACTTATGTACACCATCCATTAAGTCTGCATCCTCCTTGTTGGACCATGCTTTAGGCTTCTTTGTCTTTTTATGAGGTCCATTCCCATCAAAAGGATCAGGAGATAACCCTGTATGGGATGCCTGTTTTGAGTTGGAAACTGGACCTGTACCATTTGTTAGACGATGGCTCTGAGCAAGCTGTTTGTCAGATGGAACACGCGGTATCTTCTCATTTGGAGTGTTTAGCAGAGGAACTTCTGAGTTAACACAATGACTAGAACCTTGCTCACGTGAAGGTCCATAGATTAAGATCTGCAATTTAAATGATAGGATTATAAGTACCATTGTGCATACCTAAGATATGAAGAAATTGTAGTGAAAATATGCAACAGAGCAAATATTGCATGGCATTCAACATAGTTGGTAATCAATACAAAATTGCTAACGAAACAAAGATTTGCATTTTCATAAATGATGACTCGTTTACGTTGTTACTAACTGAAATGGAAGCTGTCATAAGAACTGTTATACTGACAAATCCTTGCAATTTTTTATAACTAATCTGCCCAGCAATAGAAGACATTTGGGTGTAGACATGGTCCCTGAGTAGAACTGTGAGTATACTTGTTTTCAATTGCAATAAGAATCAAATACACTCATAACTAAAAGCATTTTCTGAGAAAGAATCTTTCATTGTTATTTTCATCTGTCTAATTTAATATTCAAAAAGATCTTCACTGCCAAAGATTAGAAGGTTTGACTGCACATATCATGTACTGCTACTCTTTCGTCACTAGAGGGGGCAAACATGATAGCCACCCTTTTGTAACTGGAGGGGGCGAACATAATGGCCCTTTATTCTTTTGTCTTTCTGCGTATAAAGGTAGAGATTACTGACTCATAGACTCATAGTTGCAGTTGCAGAATTAGTAGATCAATCAGTTTTCTGTACACACTACTTTAAGTTTGTGAAACTTGAGAGGGTGAGCTCTGACCCTGTGAGGCATTATAGGAAGTCCATCTTATAAATCAAATAAAATGGACCCTTACACTCTCTAATAGAACAAGAAACTTAGATGAAACATACGAACACTATCTTCATTGGCAAATACATATACTTATCTTACAGCCAAAACTGTTCACTATCCTATGATTTCTAGTGAAACACCATGCTTCATCTCCCATTTGATAACGAGGCATCAATCAAGCTTTTGAGCAGAGCCAACAATCAATCAGCCTTCGTTAGGCGCTCACTGAAGAGCAAACTGCGTCTGCAGCCCTAAAAGTATTGAGGGGGTGTCAAGTTAGTCCTAATTCTATTGAAGTGCACATTCCGGTCCCTATAGCACCTTAAGGGAGCATTTGGTTCTAAGGAAACCAGATTGAAAGGAATGTGAAAATTACTAGGAATATTAGCGTGGTAATGAGATAATTAGGAATATGGCATTACCGTTAAAGTTTTCAATGAATTCAAGATTGAGTTGTTTGGGTCATTGATTGCAATAACCTGTTCATGAGATTATATTTTGTAGATTAATACTGATGTATTGCAAAGACCTGTTGTTGTTTTATTTCTTCATGCCCCTTTATGACAAAGACTTTCAGATTGACTGCTTTTGGGGCTAGTATTTTTATTAACAAAACACTTCTTAGACTGGACTACTTATCAATGTAAGGCCGCTAGGTTTGACTTTAGAAACTTTTTATTCGGCTAGGAGGCTGTTCTTTCACTACTGATGTGACTGCTTTTAGCGTAAATAAAGACACGCTGTGAAAGAATCTGTATCTTACTAACTTATACAGAATAAAACCCAAATTAGTGTAATAGGACTATTATCAATCTTCAACGAAAACTGGAGCTAGTGTTCAACAAGAAAGAACTGTTAGAGTTATAATATAGGTCATGTACCCCTTTGTATTTATCCCGTTCTATAAGGGGTTTCCTGCATATGTTCCACACCTGTACATGTATATATATATTGGCCTATGGCCTCATGGTAATACAAGTTGCTTATTCCTAACATGGTATTAGAGCTTTAGGTCTCTTTTTCGCACGCGCAACTCGTGCTCCGATCCCATCTCGCCGCCGCCGCGTCTTCTCTTCGCCAGGCGCCGTTCCTTCCCGCCCAGCACCACTTCTTCTCCCGCCCAGGCGCCGCTCCTGCCCGGCGCCGTTCCCTTCGTCCGCTCCTCCCGCAGGCTCGTGGTCGCCAGGTGCCGTTCCTTCCCGCCCCGCGCCGCTCCCGCCAGGACGCCGCTCCCGCCCAGGCGCCGTTCCTGCTCAGGCGCCGTTCCCGTCGTCCGCTCCTCCCGCAGGCTCGCGGTCGCCCGGCTCGCGTTCGCCAGGCCCGGCTCGCGTTCGCCAGTCCCGCCAGGTTCGCAGCCGCGCCTCCTGCTCTCAGGCGCTGGTGCTGCTACCCGTGCGCCCCAGCTTCACTCCCCGCGGCGCCGTTCGCTCCCGTCTGCTCGTGGTCTTCCGCCTGTCGTCTCGGATTCTGCTGATTTCGGGTCTCTCCAAAAAAAAAAAAATGTCTGCTGCATCGGGCTATGTTGCTGTCCCTCGCTATCCGGTGATCTTCGATGGTACTAACTACACCGAGTTCGCTGGCTTCATGCGCATTCACATGCGTGGCATCCGTCTCTGGGGAGTTCTTTCTGGCGAGGTCTGCTGTCCGCCATGTCCGGTTCCTCCGGTGGCCCCTACTCCGCCGACTCCACTGGTTCTTCCTACGGATGCTAATCAGGCCGCCAAGGATGCGGCCAAGATTGCTGATGAGGCTGCTGATCGTGCCTATGATGAGAGGTTTTTGGCTTATGAGGAGGCTCTTCAGACGTATCATGGTGCTTTGTCTGTTTACACCCAGTGGCTTGATGATGATGCTCGTGCTGCAACTGTTCTCACTGCTAGAGTTCTGCCTCAGTTTGCTTCTAAGTTTCTGGGTCTTCCTACTGTCTTCCAGATGTGGACCTGTCTTCGTCAGCGCTATGAGCCCTCTGGTGATGCCTTATATATTTCTGTGGTTCGTCAGGAGCATGCTCTTCAGCAGGGTGACTCTACTGTTGATGACTTTTATGCACAGAGTTCTGCTATCTGGCGCCAGCTTGATTCTCTCCGCAGTGCTGGTTGTCGTACTTGCCCCTGCTGCCAGGCTGTCCAGGCCGATTTGGAGTTACATCGCGTCTACGAGTTCCTGTCTCGGCTCCGTAAGGAGTTTGAGCCCCGGCGTGCTCAGTTGTTTGCTCGTGACCGTATTTCTCTCATGGAGGCACTTTCAGAGATTCGTGCTGAGGAGACTCGCCTACGTGGTGCTGGTTTGCTGGAGGTTCCCTCTGTGCTCGCTACTCGGGCTTCTTCCACTCCACCTGCTGCACCGCCTCATTCTCGCTCGAGTGCTCGGCCGCTCTTGCCCACTCCTTCTGGAGGCTCAGGTCGCCCCCGTTCACATTGTGACTACTGCAACAATGATGGTCATATTGAGTCCCAGTGCTACACAAAGCGGAAACACCTGCGCAAGGCGCGATCATCCTCCTCAGGGACTTCGTCATCTCCCTCGCCAGCTTCAGCCATTGCTTTGACTGAGCAGGATATTCTGAGACTTAAGCGTCTGCTCGCGGCTTCAGGTTCTTCCTCGACGGGTACTGCTGGTTCTGTGACTGATGCTTCCCGCACTGAGCACCCGCCCTCTACACAGTCAGGTACATCCCCATGGGTTCTGGACTCTGGAGCTTCTTTTCATATGTCTTCTCATTCTTCTGTTTTGTCCTCTCTTCGCCTCGCTGGATTCTCCTGTTCATGTCTTCACTGCTGATGGTACTCCACTTTCTGTTGCTAGTAGAGGCCATCTTTCCACTTCTTCTTATTCTGTTCCTGATGTTGCTCATGTTCCTCGACTTACCATGAATCTGTTTTCTGCCGGTCAACTTACTGATTCTGGTTGTCGTGTCATCCTTGATGTTGACTCTTGTTCTGTCCAGGATCGTCGCACGCACACTCTGGTTGGGGCTGGCCCTCGCCGCCGTGATTCTTAGGGTCTTTGGGAGTTGGACTGGCTTCATGTTCCTTCCGCTGCCACCACCATCGTCGGTCCCTCCGCTGCTGTCGCCTCTGTTACTGGTTCCTTCAAGCAGTGGCATCATCGACTTGGTCATCTGTGTGGTTCTCGGTTATCGTCTTTAGTTCGTCGAGGTCTTCTGGGGTCTGTCTTAGGAGATGTCTCTTTAGAGTGTCAGGGTTGTCGTCTTGGCAAGCAGATTCAGTTACCATATTCCCATAGTGAGTCAGTGTCTACGCGTCCTTTTGATTTAGTCCATTCTGATGTCTGGGGTCCGGCTCCTTTCGCTTCGAAAGGTGGTCATAAATACTATATTATTTTCATCGATGATTTTTCTCGTTACACATGGCTTTATTTCATGACTTCACGTAGTGAGGTGTTGTCTATTTATAAGCGTTTTGCTGCCATGGTTCATACTCAGTTTTCTTCACCCATTCGTGTTTTTCGTGCTGACTCCGCTGGTGAGTATATCTCTAAGATGTTGCGTGGTGTCCTTGCTGAGCAGGGTACTCTTGCCCAGTTCTCTTGTCCTGGTGCTCATGCTCAGAATGGCGTGTCTGAGCGCAAGCATCGTCACCTTCTTGAGACGGCTCGTGCTATGATGATCGCAGCCTCTCTTCCGCCTCATTTTTGGGCTGAGGCTATCTCCACCTCCGTCTATCTCATCAACCTTCAGCCATCTGCTGCTTTGCAGGGTGGTCTTCCTTTTGAGCGTCTTTTTGATCGTTCTCCCGATTATTCGATGCTTCGTTTGTTTGGTTGTGTTTGCTATGTTCTTCTTGCCCCTCGCGAACGCACCAAACTGACCGCTCAGTCTGTTGAGTGCGTCTTCTTAGGCTACAGTGATGAGCATAAGGGCTATCGTTGTTGGGATCCTATCGGTCGTCGGATGCGTATCTCTCGAGACGTGACTTTTGATGAGTCTCGTCCTTTCTACCCACGCCCATCTTCCTCGTCTTTTTTAGTGGAGGATATCTCTTTCCTCACTTTTCCTGACTCCCCTATCACCCCCGTCGCCCCTGTGCCTATTCGTTCCACTTCCTCTGCTTCTCCACCCCTCGTCGATTCGCCGCCACCAACTTACCCGGTCTCCTCATCTAGCATGTCCCCGGATTCTACACCTTCATCTCCGGTGACTTCTTCGTCGCCACCCCCCGATTCTACCTTGGCGATTCCTCCTTCTCTTGTTCCATCTTTTCCTCAGCATTACACTCGCCGTTCACGACCTGTGGATGCTTCCCTGGATGAGTCGTCCTCTTCCTCTCAGCCTACTTATGGCTTGCGTTCTCATCCTCGTCCGCCTATTGATCGCTTTGGATTTCCCACTGCTGGTGCTGCTGTTCTTGAGCCGACTTCTTACCGTCAGGCTGTTGTTCATCCTGAATGGCAGTTTGCGATGGCAGAGGAGATTGCTGCTCTTGAACGCACTGGTACCTGGGATCTTGTTTCTCTTCCTCCCGGAGTCCGTCCCATCACTTGTAAGTGGGTCTACAAGGTTAAGACTCGCTCCGATGGTTCTCTTGAGCGTCACAAAGCTCGTCTCGTGGCTCGTGGTTTTCAGCAGGAGCATGGTCGTGATTATGACGAGACTTTTGCTCCTGTGGCCCATATGACCACTATTCGTACACTTCTTGTTGTGGCCTCTGCACGCCACTGGTCTATATCTCAGCTTGATGTTAAGAATGCTTTTCTTAATGGTGAGCTGCATGAGGAGGTGTACATGCAGCCACCACCTGGGTATTCTGTTCCTGATGGCATGGTGTGTCGTCTTCGTCGCTCTCTCTATGGTCTTAAGCAAGCCCCTCGCGCCTGGTTTGAGCGTTTTGCTTCTGTGGTCACTACTGCTGGTTTTTCAGCTAGTGCTCATGATCCCGCATTGTTTATTCACCTTTCTCCTCGTGGCCGGACTCTTCTTCTTCTCTATGTTGATGATATGGTCATTACTGGGGATGACCCTGAGTATATTGCCTTTGTAAAGGCCCGTCTTAGTGAGCAGTTTCTTATGTCTGATCTTGGACCTCTTCGCTACTTTCTTGGGATTGAAGTCTCTTCTACCTCTGATGGCTTTTTTATATCCCAGGAAAAGTATATCCAGGATCTTCTTGCTCGTGCTGCTCTTTCTGATGAGCGCACTGTTGAGACTCCTATGGAGCTCAATGTTCACCTCCGTGCTACTGATGGCGATCCTCTCCCTGACCCGACGCGTTATCGTCATCTCGTTGGCAGTCTTGTCTATCTGGCTGTCACTCGTCCGGACATCTCTTATCCGGTTCATATTCTGAGTCAGTTTGTCTCTGCTCCCACATCGGTTGATTATAGTCATCTCCTTCGTGTTCTCCGATATCTTCGGGGCACGATCTCTCACCGTCTATTCTTTCCTAGCTCCAGTTCTTTACAGCTTCAGGCCTATGCGGATGCTACGTGGGCTAGTGATCCTTCTGATCGCCGTTCACTTTCTGCTTACTGTGTTTTTCTTGGTGGTTCTCTCATTGCCTGGAAGACGAAGAAACAGATTGCAGTTTCCCGTTCGAGTGCTGAGGCTGAGTTGCGAGCTATGGCTCTTTTGACGGCAGAGGTGACTTGGTTACGGTGGTTACTTCAGGATTTTGGTGTTTCTGTCACTACACCGACTCTGCTCTTATCTGACAGTACAGGTGCTATTAGCATTGCGCGCGATCCCGTGAAGCATGAGCTCACCAAGCATATTGGTGTTGATGCTTTCTATGTGCGCGCTGCTGTGCAGGATCAGGTTATTGCTCTTCAGTATGTGCCTTCCGAGTTACAGTTGGCGGATTTCCTGACGAAGGCCCAGACTAGAGCACAACATGGCTTTTATCTCTCCAAACTCAGTGTTGTTCCTCCACCATGAGTTTGAGGGGGGGTGTTAGAGTTATAATATAGGTCATGTACCCCTTTGTATTTATCCCGTTCTATAAGGGGTTTCCTGCATATGTTCCACACCTGTACATGTATATATATATTGGCCTATGGCCTCATGGTAATACAAGTTGCTTATTCCTAACAAGAACAATTCCAGAAAACAGTTATGTTTAATTTAACAATGCAAACGTGAGAAGGAATTGGTTGCACTTCATGCCAAGGTTGCATTGTAAAATAGCAAGACATGATGAACTGAATTGTCTCAACACCGTTAATCGGATGAGTTTTAATTAGTACACTTGACATGGATATACAGTATGAGTGAGGTCCTAAATGGGATGGACACAAAACCCTTCACAAGATAATTACAATTCGATCACTATGTTTGAGTCGAACTAATATTGAAAGTCTAGAGTTTTTTAGGAAGAAAAATGAGGTATCGATGGATTCCGGATCAGGGGGTAATCCAAGATAGCCACCTGTTTCAAAAGGAATCATAATGCCCCAAAACAACTTGAATCGTATCATGGTAATCTAGAGTCTAACTAACATTCCAAGTGGCTATGCCGAATGCGGTAATCAACCAGATTGCCTCGTGATTTCCACTAATCTTTACAAGATTCCTGCAACCAAACACAGCCTAAAAGTGAGTCACCGCGGGTCCTGAGCAGCTCAGCTCAGCACGGGAGCTCCGTTTGTGGCAAACTCCAGCCATGGCAGCATTCTGGCTGTGCGGCTGCGGTCAAAGCATCACGAGTGCAGTCAGCACTGAGCTGGGTTGCTCAGGGCCCGCAGTGACTCACTTAAGGTACTATAAGATCGTAATAAAGGATCTATATGGACAAGCCAATAACCATATGGCATAGATAGCACGACATTAGATACTGGTTTGTGGTACAATAGGACACAATGGCCTTAAGCAGATGCCAAACAAAATTCTGTGCACATCTCGCACTCAATCCCAGATATGCTTGATCAAAGAATCGTATACAAAAAATGCAATTACTAAATACATTGATGGCGTTTAAGTTCATATATCCGGGTTCTGGGTTCCTAATTAACGCAGATAAATAAGGCAAGGTGGGTGAAACAGAAAATTAGGCCTTTGGCATCCTAAATCCAAAAGGAGCATCTGATAAGTAAATGACCGTATCACCTACAATACAGACAGAAATGCTTCTGACAAAAACAAAATGCGGTACCTTCGCGAACCGGGAGGCCTCAGCTGCAGCTTCGTTGCTCGGCTTAGGAAAGGGTTCAATCTCACATTCCAAGTCGCTCTCATCACCCTGTCATCATCAATCAGGGCAACAGAAGTACCACAATACAATTAGGAAAAGATAAGGTGACAGTAGAACAAACAGAATTTCTATATACCAACCTCTCAAGATCAAACAGTTCCAACAACGACGATACTGGCTAGAATACACAATTTTAAAGCTAGTCGAAATTAAATTTGGCAGGATAAAGAAAGAGCACAAACCAGAGGCTGGGCGCCGATGTCCTCGGCGTTCTCGATGAAGTCATGTCGGTAGGCGATGTAGCGCCAAAGCATCTGGTACTCGCGGGCGGAGGTGATCCCCGTGGCTGTCTTGGCCACCAGCGCCCTCCAGTCGATGCTCCTTCTCTCCGCGTGCTGCGCCACCTCCTGAAGCGCCGTCAGGATTGTCGCGGGCGAGTACCTGCAGCAAGATTGAGCGGCGCACTAAAACCCTAAGGCGGGCCCAGGAGAAGCGGCGAGTAGCGCGAAGGTTGAGGAGAAGGACCGACTTGTGGAGGATGAGGTACACCTCGTCCTCGGAGAGATCTCGCTTCCGCTTCCCCGCAGCCGCCGCCGCCACCATCTCGAAGTTTGTGACTCGTCAGCGCTTTGGCGGTTAACTGGGGGAATACTACAATAGAATATAATCAGCTCGTGGAATTATTATTATTTTGAAAAGGAGGCAAAAGTTTTGCCTTATACATTAATTAAGAAGAAGAGAGTTGCCTGATTAATTTACGGAAAACCAGGCGAAAACCGCACAGACTTGCACAGTCATGTGAACTACTCCCAAACTATGGAGCCACAGGACCACAAAGGTAGACCAACAAACACACCCAACATAGAACCTCTGCAACCCCAAACACTTGGGTCACAACTTCACCAATGGAACTCCATCGCCCCCCTGCAAGTTGCAGCCTAGACTACTGTACCATGGAAGCACCTGCGCCTCCCCATTATCGTCATCTTTTTTCCATTGCACATGTTAGATTTCTTCTTGCGGATACCAGGGTGGAAAATAGAACACTGTGCATTTCATGCTTAGTCAAACACTGGTGGTACTTTGGCTGGTCACATGTAAATTGATGATTTGCTCCGACAGGTATGCACTAAAACAGATCATCAGCTTGCTAATACGTGTTACTGGCGCAGTACAGATCTCTAGTTATTTATTTTACTTGTACAGTCCCAGATGATAATATCTAAAACAATATCCTTTTTTTTTTCTGTAGCCAAAAGCTACCATCGCTTGGTCCAAAGTTGCGAGCCATCAATGGGTTAATCGATTGTAGCAATTACTCCCTCCGTTCCTAAATATTTGTCTTTCTAGACATTTCAAATGACTACCACATACGGATGTATGTAGACATATTTTAGAGTGTAGATTCACTCAGTTTGCTCCGTATGTAGTCACTTGTTGAAATGCCTAGAAAGACAAGTATTTAGGAACGGAGGGAGTAGATATCACACCGACGGCCTATTACATGCTATTTTATCCAAGTGGGTAAACTGGTAGGTGTTCTCTTGCAAAGGCATGAACGCATCTACTTGCTTCAGCCCAACAACAGCGGCTCCAATCAGCTCCAGTACTAATAGGTACAGCGATGTGCCTTTCCATCTAAACTGAATCGAAGTCAGCGCATTGTCTAAGATGAGATTGAGTACCTGCTGGAACAGTGGCGCGATCCGGATGCAGGCAGACACGACGCAGCAAGAACCAGTGGAGGGAGAGTCCCACGCGTTGGCTACGTTGGCGGAGACTGATCGGCGGCGACACCCAGCGACGGCGGCGCAGACCTAGGTGGCGGCGGCCGTGAACGGGCTCTGAGAGAAGGGTTCGTGCGTGATGCTTGGGCCTGGTGGGCTTCTTTTCCGAAATTATCCGACGGTTAGGAATGAACGGCTGTCAAAATGCACCTATCTCGATCAACTCGCCTAGACAAATGCAACCTCGACAATTTATTCACATCTCTTCATTTCGTTCCTAATGTTATAGTTTCATCAACAATTAAGACAAATATAGACGACCCATACTTTCAACGAGCAAAAAAAAAGATAATCAAACATTAAAGCAAGGTACTACTCTTTAAACTAAAACCACGACAAGTATTTTGAAATGCAGAGACTACAACACATCAATGAAATAAACTAGTCATAAAACATAACGAAATGTGAAAGCAATGCATGACTCAAAACCACCTAACTATGCACCAGTGTGTCTAAATTTGAGTTATTATACCTTGGGCAATTTCTTTTTGTCGTTTAGACAAAACAAAGGAGAAGCTTAATTTGTTAAAATATGCTTACTGAATTTCAAGTTATTAATGTTCTACACCCGAGGTCTAAAGCTTGTGTTATGATATCAACTGTAACACTCCAGATTTCAGAATTTCAACTCTAACTTACGGTGCTACCACACTACTCTAAAAATAACCAAATCTTGGTATAATTAGAATTTTTGACAGAGTTTCTTTTCTATATACCTATATATTGACTTCCATAACACACTAGTAAAGATATTGCACAAGAAACAATAGTGTATATTTAATAGTATCAAATAAATTCCAGTAATTCTTCGAGAAATAAACTACATCGACAAAAGCGACCAACGATGCATGTTAGGCAAACGAATTTTGACTACAACTAGTAGATAAAATTATGAATATCTTCTAAATATAATATGACAGTCTGTTATCCGCTCAAGTGATGTAGTGCTACTACTCCCTCTCTCATGCATGTTGCTTTTTTCAAGAGCATGCAAAATGCGTACCATAGTTTTATAGAAGAAAGAAGAGTGGCCAATTTATAAGAGATAATATCCTAAACGTCGAAGATTACACCACACCAACTCCATGGAAAAAGGGGGGAAAGGGGACTACTCAGGCAACTCTACTATCCTGCTCCCTCTAGCCAAAGTCCAAAGCTCCAAATCCTTGAAGATTGTCTCAGCTAGATCACTTCTCTTGGGTTGTGGGCTAGTGTTGTTGAACACCCTAGCATTCTGTTGCTTCCAAATGTTCCGAGAGATGAGAATGACCAAACTCCACCAATCTTCCAGCAAGTCCCAAACAATTGGGCATCCGGCATCTAGAAGGCTTGCACAAAAGAGGCATCAGAACCAAACGTGATGAGCATGGACACCATGTACAAGATGTGTTTCGTCCCTTTTTAGTACCTGATAACCAAATAAACGCAAGGATGAGTACAAAAATACTCAACAAAAACAATATAGAACCATAAGAGGATCGGCCAATAAACAACACAACGATTTCAAATGAAAACGTAAAATATCTCCTGAAAGATGAATCACAAAAGAATGAAACCACCTCAAGAAGCAACCAACCATTAATTTTTGAAGAACTTTCACACAACACTCGCTTGTTATGAGTGTTCTGGATTATCCACATGATGCTTTAGCCAACAGACAATTATTGGATTAAACACGTGCAATGTCCTCACTGACCTAGCTCGCCCACGGGAATACTCACACAATGCCTTAAACACCGATGATTTTGTCAACGTGTGATTGCCGATACCAAGAATTATATCCACCCCTCTTTTTTGTTCGGCCAAGGGCTAAAACACATCAGCAAACTTCACATCAGAGAAACGGGTTCTTTGCCCAAGTTCAGGCCACTTCGAGGTGTGATACGTCCTTTGTAGCTCTTCATCAATTTATATGAACTAGGTGACCCGTTGTGCCATTGGTGCAAAGGCCAGCTGGAGCCAAGAAGCGAAGCAACCTATGAACAAATTTGAAGGATGTTTTTTGTGAATTATCTGCAAGTGAATACGTTTGTATTGCGTTTGTATTTACCCTGTGAAAGGTTTGGTATGGTCGACTAGAGGGGGGTCTATAGGCGACAAACAATTTTTAACTTCTTTTACAAATTTTAGGCTCAGTAAAAAGGTAGGTTGTCTAGATAGGCAACTAGGTGGACAACCTATAGGAGAATCTCAATAAAAAACAAGTGCAAGCTAAGAGTAAGCACAATATAACAAAGGTTGCACAAAATAAAGGATAGAAGTAACCGCAAGTGGAGACGAGGATGTTTTTTTAAGTTCCCTCCTTTGGAGGAGGTACGTCCCCGTTGGAGGGGTGTAATGACCCATAAGTATAGGGGATCAATCATAGTCCTTTCGATAAGTAAGAGTGTCTAACCCAACGAGGAGCAAAAGGAAACGATAAGCGATTTTCAATAAGGTATTCTCTGCAAGTGATGTAAGATAGTTTTGATAGATAATTTGATAGCAAGATAATTGGTAACAAGTGACAAGTAACAAAAGTAACAAGGTACGGGAAGGTGGCCCAGTCCTTATTATTGATAAGGACAAGCCAAGAGTACCTCTTATAGAGATTAAAACGTTCTCGAGGACAGACGGGAATTTCGTCTAGTCACTTTCACCACGATTCATTGAATCGCGTTCATTGCTTTGATAAGTTTTCATGTGGGTGGACCGGAGCTAAGGTTCTATTCTTACTTGAACAAACAACCTACTTGTGATTACTCCATCTCGCAAGCATCCGCAACTATAAGAGAAGAATTAAGATAAATCTAACCATAGCATGAAACATGTGGATCCAAAACAACCCCTTACAGAACAGCTCATAAACTGGGGTTTAGGTTTCTGTCACTCCTACAACCCATCATCTACGAACTAATTCCACAATGCCTTCCCTAGGCCCAAGCATGGTGAAGTGTCATGTAGTCGACGTTCACACGACACCACTAGAGGAAGAACAACACAACACATCATCAAAACATTGAAGGAAAACCAACTTCACATGATTACTTATAACAAGACTTCTCCCATGTCCTCAAGAACAAACAAAACTACTCACAAATCATATTCATGCTCGTGATCAGAGGAGATAAATATATGATGAACAATCTGAACATATAATCTCCCACCAAGTAAACTAACTAGCATCAACTACAAGATGTAATCAACACTACTAGCACCCCCAGGTACCAATCCGAGGTTTGATACAAAGATTGAAAACATGGGAAGAACTAGGGTTTGGAGATGAGATGGTGCTGATGAAGATGTTGATGGAGATGAGTCCTCCTGAAAGGATCGATATGGTCGACTAGAGGGAGGAGGGCTGAATAGGCGACTACAATTTTTAGCTTCTTTTAACAATTTAGGCTTAGCAACAAAAAAGGTTGTCTAGATATGCAACTAGGTGGACAACCTATATGACAAGCACAACAACAAGGCAAGCACATGCTACAAACACACTATAAGCTTACACAAAGTAAGGGTAAGAAGTAATCGTAAGTGGAGACGATGAAGCCGAGGATGTGTTATCGAAGTTCCCTCCTTTTGGGGCAGGTACGTCTTCGTTGGAGCACTATGGAGGCACAATGCTCCCTGAGAAGCCACTAGGGCCAAAGTATTCTCCTCATGCCCTCGCATAATGCAAGATGTCGTGAATCCACTAGCAGTGCCCTTGAAGGCGACAACCGAACCTTTACAAACAAGGTTGGGGCTCTCTCCATAACTTAATTGGAGGCTCTCGGCTCCACCACGAAGCTTCACCACAATGGAATGTGGCTCCGAGGTGACTGAGGGTGTCCTGGACTAGGGGGTCCTCAGGCTGCCGGCCTATCTCTCATTGGCCGGACTGGTGGGCCGCTCTTGATTTATCAAAGGAAGGCTGGACTACAAGCGAACCCGTGCTCTGGAACGAAGATTCTACAAGACTTGGTGATCAAGACAAGGACTCCTCTCCACCGCCATAGCCGACTAGGACTCTTGTTATCCTAGGCCTCCGGTACATTATGTAAGCCGAGGCTGGGCTAGTCGATAGATCATTATGACATTCATCATCATACCCCTAGGGTTTAGACCACAACCTACGATCTCGAGGTAGATCAACTCTGTACTCGATACATCATCATCAATATAAACAAGAGCAGGACGTAGGGTTTTACCTCCATCAAGAGGGCCCGAACCTGGGTAAACATCGTCTCCTTCATCTCCTGTTACCCATCGATCCAAGATCCACAACTCGGGACCCCCTACCCCGAGGTCTGCCGGATTTCCCTCCGACAATGGTGCTTTCATTGAGAGTTCTGCTTTGAGATCGACGAAGGATCAATGGCTCGCCTGTAGATCAACTGCGACGTCGGCATCTTCGTCGCCGGCTCGACTAGTCACCTTGGCTCGACCGAGGACTGTGCTCCACCTCAGATCATCATGTTCGGACGAGGACCTTCATCAACATCAACTCTGATCTCTATCGAGATCATGGAGGAATCATCCATGGAGCTCGAGGGCTCAACGTCAACATTGCCCTCGAGCAACCGTGCTATTTTTCTTGACAACGAACCTGTATTTGCCACCACCACCTGCTCGAGCGTCACTTTGACGACTGCTTTGGTGGAATTGTGTCTACAACAACCCTGCAAAATTTCATCACGTTCCGACGGAGGAATCTCCGGTGATCTCCGATGTACTGGAGACCTATTGAATCTAGATGGGATTCTGGATGAGTTTAGGGCGAGGGGTCCAGCACCTAGCTTGGACTTTTGTTGGAAAATCCCACCATTCATTAGCTGCAGAATTACTATATCACCAACCCCTCAAAATTTCAGCTCGATCCGACCATTCAAATTCCGAGAAACCTCCGACAAGTGTATCAATTTTCGGATCTGCTTTCTGTGCAAATACGAATCTGACCTGAGTTCATCTTTCTTCATGAACGGGATATTGGACAACCTTTTAGGAGGGATTTCTTTCTATGGTATTGTGTGTTGCTCTCAAACATGTGCCCACGAATTTTGAGCCTTTTCCAAGGCAATCTTCACCATCACGCGGGTATCAAACCAGCCCGACCATGTGGCTCCATGGCTGCCGACCTGCGCTAGACATGTCGTCGCCTTGTTGAGCCGAGGTCAATCTCATCGGATCATCATCTCGGCGAGCCGGCCAAGAGTTCGGCATCGTGAAGGCTAAATCATCACCAATATCATCGCCCCACGGATTACACGGAGCGGGCACACCGGCATCGACCGCGTCACACGATCCGACTTGTGCCGACATCGCCGCACCATTGCTTCTTCAAGCTGATGTTCACCACGCTGATCTGCTTCGACACCTCGGCTGGTATGGGGCTGCAATGTTGATGACCCACAAGTATAGGGGACCTATCGTAGTCCTTTCGATAAGTAAGAGTGTCGAACCCAACGAGGAGCAGAAGGAAATGACAAGTTGTTTTCAGCAAGGTATTCTCTCCAAGCACTGAAATTGTCGGTAACAGATAGTTTTGTGATAAGCTAATTCGTAACGGGTAACAAGTAATGAAAGTAAATAAGGTGCGGCAAGGTGGCCCAATCCTTTTTGTAGCAAAGGAAAAGCCTGGACGAACTCTTATATAAAGCAAAGCACTCCCGAGGACACATGGGAATTGTTGTGAAGCTAGTTTTCATCGTGCTCATATGATTCACATTCGTTGCTTTGATAATTTGATATGTGGGTGGAGCGATGCTTGGGTGCTGCCCTTACTTGGACAAGCCTCCCACTTATGATTAACCCCTCTCGCAAGCATCCGCAACTACGAAAGAAGAATTAAGGTAAACCTAACTATAGCATGAAACATATGGATCCAAATCAGCCCCTTACGAAGCAACGCATAAACTAGGGTTTAAGCTTCTGTCACTCTAGCAACCCATCATCTACTTATTACTTCCCAATGCCTTCCCCTAGGCCCAAATAATGGTGAAGTGTCATGTAGTTGACGTTCACGTAACACCACTAGAGGAAAGACAACATACATCTCATCAAAATATCGAACGAATACCAAATTCACATGATTACTTATAACAAGACCTCTCCCATGTCCTCAGGAACAAACGTAACTACTCACAAAGCATATTCATGTTCATAATCAGAGGAGTATTAATTATCATTAAGGATCCGAACAAATGATCTTCCACCAAGTAAACCAACTAGCACCAACTACAAGGAGTAATCAACACTACTAGCAACCCACAGGTACCAATCTGAGGTTTTGGGACCAAGATCGAATACAAGAGATGAACTAGGGTTTGAGAGGAGATGGTGCTAGTGAAGATGTTGATGGAGATCGACCCCCTCTCGATGAGAGGATCGATGGTGATGACGATGGCGATGATTTCCCCCTCCCGGAGGGATGTTTCCCTGGCAGAACAGCTCCGCCGGAGACCTAGATTGGTTCTGCCCAGGTTCCGCCTCGAGACGGCGCCGCTTCGTCCCAAAAGCTTCCTTTTGATTTTTTCCAGGTCAAAACACACCATATAGCCAAAGATGGGCATCGGAGGCCTGCCAGGGGGGGCACAAGGTCGGGGGGCGCGCCCAGGGGGTAGGGCGCGCCTCCCACCCTTGTGGCTGGCTGGTGCCCCCCCTCTGGTACTTTCTTCGCCCAATATTTTTTATATATTCCAAAAACATGCTCCGTGAAGTTTCAGGACTTTTGGAGTTGTGCAGAATAGTTCTCTAATATTTGCTCCTTTTCCAGCCCAAAATTCCAGCTGCCGGCATTCTCCTTCTTCATGTAAACCTTATAAAATAAGAGAGAAAGGCATTAGTATTGTGATATAATGTGTAATGACAGCCCATAATGCAATAAATATTGATATAAAAGCATGATGCAAATGGACATATCAACTCCCCCAGGCTTAGACCTCGCTTGTCCTCAAGTGAAAGCCAATATCGATAAATATGTCCACATGTTTAGAGATAGAGGTGTCGATAAAATAAAGTACGGACATGAGGGCATCATGGTCATCTTTAGAATAGCAACATATAATGCCATATAATTTCTTATGCTAAAGTAACAATTCGTTCACAAAGTAAAGTATGAATCAGAAACTTCATTGAAAACTAACAAACTATGATCTCAGTCATTGAAGCAATTGCAATTTATCATAACATCGGAAAGAGTCATTATAAGAGCTTTTCAGCAAGTCCTCATACTAAACTATCATTTAATGTTTCACAATTGCCAACACTCACGTGATACTTATGGGTACAAAATTTCAATCGGACACAGATAAAGATAGGGGCTTATAGTTTTGTCTCCCAACCTTTTACCTCAAGGCTAATGCCAACAATAATACTTTATGAAAACCTACATCCAAGTGGATATATATATCCGGATCTCTCCAACACATAGAGCTTGCCAAAGGAAAAAGTGTAAAAAGGAAAGGTGATGATCACCATGACTCTTGCATAAGGGTAGGAGATAAAAGTAAAAGATAGGCCCTTCGCAGAGGGAAGCAGAGGTTGTCATGCGCTTCTATGGTTGGATGCACAAAATCTTAATGCAAAAGAATGTCACTTTATATTGGCACTTGTGATAAAGACCTTTATTTTGCAGTGTAACATCCCAAATTTTCAATTTGGAATGTTATACATAGATCATCATTGCATATCATGTTTTATTGCATTTTGACAAATCCTCGATAAATCCTAAGCAACTCAAGGACCCTCGGAGAGAGTTGGGGATTTTCTTAAATTTTCATATTTGATTTTATCAAATAATAAGACGAGGATTTGGTTTTAATTATTTTTCTCTCCGGAAAAATATTTCATTTTAAATAAACGAGAGGAGAAAATATGACTTCTCCAAAACAATTAAAATACTGGAGGAAAAATGTTAAAATCATTATTTGGAATTTATTTGGATTTTATTTGCAGTTTTTATTGCATTAAAAATATTGCATATTTTCAAAATATTTATTTTGGATTATAAAAATGTTCACCCTATTCTAGATTTTCTAACTAGACGGGGAAAATTTATTTCATATTTTTCTGATTTTTATTTATTTTTCTACGTATTATTTTCCGCGGAACTTATTTAAAAAAAACCGCCCGCGCGCCGACTGGGCCAAAGGCCCAGCCGACGGCCCGCCTCGCGCCTCTCCTCTTCCCGCACGGGATCGCCGCCGCCGGAGTCCGCCATGGACACGGGACCGCCGCCGCCTCGGGTTGCCCCCTCCCCCAAGCCGCCGGACCCCCCTCTTTATATACCCCTCCCCCCTCTCTTTCCTCACATCGCCGCCGCCGCCCGCACTCACCGCCGCCGCCGCCGGAGTCGCGCCCGCCGCCGCCGTTCGTCGCCGGAGCCGCCGCCCCTCGCCGCCCCCTCGCGCCCCCCCTCCCCGAGCCCGCACCCCGCGCCCCCTCGCCGCCCGAGCCGGAGCCCCGTCGGAGCCTCGCCGGAGTAGCCCCGACGAGGTATGCCCGCTGCCCGTTGACTTGCCGGTTTTCGTTTAAAAAAAACCCTTCGTTTAAAAAAACCCTAGATCGGTTTTTTTTGGTTTTATTATTTTACGAGCGTTCACTGAACCGTTCGTTTTAACGAACGCGTTCGTCGGTTTTTCTCTGTTAACGAACGTCCGTTCTTTAACCGTTTGTCCGTTTTTCTTTTTCGTTGGATTTTTCTGCGATTATCTCAGATTCGATTTCTGATCGAATCTTCGATTCTGTTTAACTTCTCGCTCGTTTATCGGAATCAGGTGATTCAAGCGCCTAGAGTTTCGTCTCGAAATTCTCTTTCCGTTTAATCTACTCAAACAAGTTTTTGCTACAGTAAAATTTGACCTAGATCTAGATTAGCAAACCAAGTTTCTTTCTTTCGCCGTTTGACTTTCGTTGCTTCTTTCGAGTTGATTTTTTTTGCAAACCGGAGTTCTTAAGTTGAACTTTCTGGTTGGATCTTTCATTCGAGTTTTACCTGTGCATTAGATGAGTACTGATTGTATGCTTGTTTGTTTGCGATAGAGTACCCGGAGTGTGCCGCTTGTTACTTCGAATCGCTAGGTTTTGCGGATCATCAACAAGGCAAGTAACACTTTGATCATATCCCGTTCATACCCAGTTTTTATTGCATTAGATCTGTTTTCCTCAAACACTTGCATGATTAGGATCTAATTAAATTGTGGGTATTGGGAAGTAGTTGAGGTAGTACCTATTACCTGTTTTCTATTCGAACCCTTGGGAGTTACTTCTACGTTGCTTTTATTATTGCCATGCTATGCTCGTAGACGTGGATTGGGTTTGAGTGAAATTCATGACAGATGTGAGATTGTTAAATTAATGGTTTACTTAAGGTGGCAACTTAAACTCACATCTGGGTGGATTGAGGTACCTGGGTATTCCAGGATTGCCTGTTTTTCTTTTGGACCGCCACCCAGGTTCAAAGGGATCATGAGATTATTCATGCTAGAAACTTCCGTGTGCAGCCGCAAGCTATTATGGGCTCTAGCATAGTTGACTAAGTTGTGTGAACTCTTACAGTGGTAGACTAGCAGATGTAGGGGAAAGTAGGTGTAACTGTCTACCCATATGTAAGGTGCAAACACTTCTGAAAGACTGTGTCTTGGTCATCCGTTACTCAAACACCATGTAGTGCGAGTAATCCAACGGAGGAGATCAAGTCTTGTGGGGAAAAGTGCACAAACCTCTGCAGAGTGTACAAACTAATCATGGTTAGCCGTGTCCCCGGTTATGGACAACTTGAGTATCTAGTACTTGGATTATCATGTGAATCTCATCACTATGTTACTACTAATTAATTTTGTTGGGTTATTGATGACATTTTAATTGGGATTGAGATGCTGTCAACCATCTCAATGTTTCACAACCACCATGATAGTTAAATAAAATTTATTCCTTTGAAGTAGGATAAAATTGGCTTTTTCGCAAAACTGTAACCATAGAGCTTTCCACCAGCCATATATGCATGTAGTACAGCATTGTTATTGTTCATTATTCTCTATGTGTTACATTGCCAGCATATTCTATGTGCTGACCTGTTTTCGGGCTGCAACGTTTCATGTTGCAGACTTTTCAGACGACGAGTAAGGTGCCTTAGGTCGTGGTCTTATACTCAGTGATGCCGCTGGAGTTGATGGACTCACTTATCTTCCAAGTCTTCCGCTGTTATCGTTATTAGATGGCCTTAAGCCATGTTTATCATACTTAATCTCTTTGGAGATATTCGATGTAATAAGTGTGTGATTGCTACTCTGTTATAAATCCTCCATTTGTACTGTGCGTGTCAGCATTACTGATCCAGGGATGACACTGGTGCACAGCAGCACAGACCATTTGAGGTCTGGTCGCTACAAAGTTGGTATCAGAGCACACGCTGACTGTAGGACACGACCACTAAGCTTAAGCCCTAGAAAGCTTCTCTCTTCTCATTTCTGACCCCTCTCCACTTTCTACTCTTTTAGGAATGGCGAATGCAAGGAGCAAGTTCATGCAACCAGATGAAGACACGCCGTTTGGTCGACACTTGAAGGAAGTCACCAAGTACTTGAACATAGGAATACCAAGCATCACCGGAACCTACAACGCCACATTACCTAAAGAGGAGAGCTGGAAGATTCAAGTTATCATTCCAGGAAGGACGTTTGTGCCAGTTACTGAACCCATAAGATTGGTTTTCGAAGCACCAACTTGGAGTTTAGGGAAGAGCATGGCCGCACACATCGCCATGGGACGCATCGGAGAAGTCTACCACCAGGAGCTTAAGGATACAATTTACCAAATTTGTGGACGTCGAGACGCGCAATGGGAGATGATCAAGACCAAGAAGGATGGATCAATTGCAGCTTTCATCCAGGAGCAGAACCAACATATTCGATGCCAGGAGAATCAGATGTGCACGGACAAGGAAGAACTGAAGAAGGCATTCACGAAGATCAAGGAACTCCAAGAAGAACTCAAGGCTACACGCGAAGATTACTTGGAGGAAATCAACGCACTAGTAGGGAAGATTGACGACCTGGAGAATAAGATTGGAACATTCGTGGGAAATCCAGGGCCAAAAGCAGAAGTCGACGAATGCACTTGTCCGGATAACTACATCATCATCGACGACACCGACTCGGAACCAAGTGAAGACGAATGGATTGATGAAGCTGGAGCAGACATCATGGAGTCTTCAACGGATCAGAATTTTTAGTAGACCACCATATCAGTAGTAGTTTTCCCCCATTCAATAGTTTAGTTCAAGCACTTTGTAACGCTAGTTAGATCGATTGTTTTGCCTTGTTTGGATTGATTGAGTGATATTGATTGAATTTGTCTCATGAGCATATGGGTAGTGTTTTCTCTCTAGACCTCATTCTATTCTTAACTCTCATCTTTTCTAAACCTATCAGATGCCTCCGAGACGCGACACCGGATTTGTTTTTCCGCCAGAGATCACCCAGTTGATTCAGCAACAGAATGCCCTGATGCAAGTGTTAGTTCAGAACCAAGGCAACAACAACCCACCGCCACCACCACCTGTTGATCACTTAGCCCGTTTCTTAAGGCTAAACCCGCCGGTGTTTTCCAGTAGCACCGAGCCGATTGTAGCAGATGATTGGCTCCGCAAAGTTGGAAGGGAGTTGACCACTGCAGGATGCACAGATGCGGAAAGAGTGCGTTTTGCCGCACATCAGCTCGATGGACCCGCAGC
Source organism: Triticum aestivum (assembly GCF_018294505.1). NCBI lineage: Eukaryota > Viridiplantae > Streptophyta > Magnoliopsida > Poales > Poaceae > Triticum > Triticum aestivum. The sequence continues at coordinate 237,102,986 of NC_057814.1, read as the reverse complement.
ATCATGGTGGGAGAATTATACAGCCACGCACCCTATTGACACTGTCACATGGGGCCAGTTTCAGCAAGCTTTCCGTACAACTCATGTTTCAGCAGGAGCTATGGCTATGAAGAAGCATGAGTTTCGTAACCTACGCCAAGGAGGACGCACCGTAGGCCAGTATGTGGAGGAATTCAGTAAGTTAGCACGTTATGCACCAGATGACGTTGCTACAGATGCTGCCAAGCAGGAGAAGTTTTTGGAAGGACTGAATGATGAACTGAGCATGCAGTTGATGGTAGCAACTTTCAACAACTACCAGGAGCTGGTAGTAGAGCTCTCATGATTGAAGGGAAGCAACAGCAGATTGAAAACCGTAAGAGGAAGTATGGACAGGGGAAGTATAACTCAGGAGCTCAGCAGAAGCCTTGATTTACCCCAAAGCCGGGAGGACAATTTCAGCATACTCATGGAGGAGTTAGTTCGCACAACCATAATGGCTCCAAGAATGGTAATGGGAATGGAGGAAGCAACGGACAGAACCGCACCAACCCATCACCCCAGCCAAGAGGGACCTGAGCCAAGTCACTTGTTTTAAGTGCCAGAAGAATGGACATTATGCCAATGAATGTCCTGAAGCCCAAAATGGAAATGGCAATGGAAGCTCTGGGAAGAAGCCGAACCCGTTCAACAAAGGACACGTGAACCACGTGAGCGTGGAGGAGGTTGAAGCTCAGCCTGATGCAGTAATAGGTAAGTTTTTGGTTAAGTCATTTACGGCAACCGTCCTTTTCGATACTGGTGCATCGCATTCATACATATCAAGGGGATTCGTGAATAAGTTTAAGATGTCCACCAAAGTTCTCAGAAACCCTATGTTAGTAACCTCGCCAGGAGCAGAGTATATGGCCACCCAAGGATGTTTTCAGATACCATTGGCCATTGGTAGGCATGTTTTCCCCTCAGACCTCATTGTTTTGGAATCGCAAGGTTTGGATGTGATTTTGGGAATGGATTGGCTATCGTTGTATGGAGGAAACATCGATTGTGCCAGCAAGACGATTTTTCTTACCACCCCGGAAGGAAAAAGGATCAAGTATGTATCCCGGCATATGCCGAAGAGGACTCAAGTGAATTCATTATCAGGAGTTGTACAGGAGGAAGTACCGGTGGTGAAGGACTATCCGGATGTATTTCCAGAAGAGTTGCCAGGCATGCCACCGGATAGAGACATTGAGTTTTTGATTGAACTTTTGCCAGGCACAGGGCCAATATCTAAGAGACCGTACAGGATGCCCGCAAAGGATTTGGAGGAAATTAAGAAGCAGATCAAGGAGTTACTGGATAAAGGCTATATTCGCCCAAGTTCGTCACCTTGGGGATCACCAGTACTTCTAGTGGAGAAGAAAGATGGATCACTAAGGATGGTTGCTGATTACCGAGGATTGAATGAAGTGACCATCAAAAACAAGTACCCACTGCCGATGATCGACGATTTGTTTGACCGCCTGCAAGGAGCTAAAGTATTTTCCAAGATCGATCTACGATCAGGATACCATCAGTTAAAGATTCGAGAGCAGGATATACCCAAGACGGCATTTACCACCAGATATGGATTGTATGAGTATACCGTTATGTCATTTGGTCTGACTAACGCACCTGCCTATTTCATGAACCTGATGAACAAAGTGTTTATGGAGTTTTTGGATAAGTTCGTCGTGGTGTTCATTGATGATATTTTAATATTTTCCAAGGATGAAGAGGAGCATGAGGAGCATTTGCGATTGGTACTTGAGAAGCTCAGAGAACATCAGTTATATGCCAAGTTCAGCAAATGTGAGTTTTGGTTGAAGGAAGTTGGATTCCTTGGACATGTTATTTCTGGAGAAGGAATAGCAGTAGACCCTGCCAAGGTTGACACAGTGACAAGTTGGGAATCACCCACGACAGTTGGAGAAATCCGGAGTTTTCTTGGACTTGCAGGATACTACCGGAGATTCTGTTCTTTCTATTATTTGATTCCCTCAAGATCATAGCAAGAAAGCAAAGCCCTCAACTCAAAACTACTCTTTATTATATATCTCACGGAATCGATTAGATAGATAGAGATCGGAACAAAACTCAAAGCTAGATCATACTAAAAACTTTATTCTACTAGATCAAGATATAACCAAAAGGATTGAACTAGGAAAACGATAAAGATAAAGGTGTGATGGTGATACGATACCGGGACACCTCCCCCAAGCTTGGCAGTTGCCAAGGGGAGTGCCCATACCCATGTATTTATGTCTCTTTCTTCAGAGGTAGGGATGATGGAGTTGTTGATGAAGTAGGTTTGTCGTCCATCTTCCAAGGCATAGGCTCACCATCATATAAAGATGAGCGGGTCTCCGGGATCCTCGAATATGCAGCCAAACTCACCCTCTTGAATCTATATTCATACTCATGGTTTTGGTTTTGCAGGTCATAGATCTGGGCTTGGAAATGCTCGATTTTCTCATGAAGCCTGAAGATGGCCTCCTCAATGCTCTTGGGGTCCAGCTTGTGCTTGTTGGTGAACTTCGTGATCATCATATGGTTGGTGTTGATTCCACGTTCCACCATCCCTTGACACTTGAAAACTTGTTGCTCCATTGCTTCGAGTCTTGTCTCCATGCTTCTGGTCTTCTTCGGCCCCTCAACATCGCGGATGTGCAGCACCCCCTCACGCATCTCAATGGCTTGAGGGTGTCACAGCACCTTCGTAAGGTAGGGGTTGATGACCTTCTCGAAAAACTTGTCCTTGGGGGCGCTTGGAGACGTCATGGTGATCTAGATCTGTCAGAAAAAACAGCTCGAAACAAAAATAGGAGATATTGTCGTGGTACGGTGGTCAAAACTTTCAGGAGATTATATAATGAATTTTTACCAACCATAAAAAGTATCGTGCAAGAAAACGGAGTCCGGAGGGCACACGAGGTGGCCACAAGGTCGGGGGGCGCGCCCTCCACCCTTGTGGACGCCTCGTGTCTCTTTCAGACTACTTTTAATTTTCCTAATTTTTTTAAATATTCCAAAACGGAGAAAAATTATCATTGGAAACATTTTGGAGTCGGTTTACTTACCGTACCACATACCTATTCCTTTTTGGAGTCTGAAACATTCTGGAAAGTGTCCCTTATGTACTCCTCCAGTGTTACAGTATCAATTATACTGGTCTCAACATTTATGGGAGTACCTGAGATATAATGTTTGATTCTTTGACATTTTACCACCTTCAGGTTTGTGCCTTCGGCATTGTTGATCTTTATGGCACTGGAATGATAGACCTCCTCGATGACGTAGGGGCCTTCCCATTTAGAGAGAAGCTTTCCTGCAAAAAATCTTAAACGGGAGTTGTATAGCAAAACATGATCACCTACATTAAACTCACGCTTTTGTATCCTTTTATCCTGCCATCTTTTAATTTTTTCTTTAAACAACTTGGCATTTTCATAGGCTTGGGTTATCCATTCATCAAGTGAGCTAATGCCAAATAACCTCTTCTCACCAGCAAGTTTGAAATCATAGTTGAGCTCTTTAATAGCCCAATATGCCTTATGTTCTAGTTCAAGAGGTAAACATGTTTTTCCATAAACCATTTTATATGGAGACATACCCATAGGATTCTTATAAGCAGTTCTATAAGCCCACAATGCATCATCAAGTTTCTTAGACCAATTCTTCCTAGATCTATTAACAGTCTTTTGCAAAATTAATTTAATCTCCCTATTACTCAATTCTACCTGACCACTGGACTGAGGATGATATGGAGATGCAATTCTATGGTTAACATCATACTTAGCAAGCATTTTACGGAAAGCACCATGAATAAAATGTGAACCACCATCAGTCATTAAATATCTAGGGACTCCAAACATCAGAAAAATAACTTCTTTAAGCATCTTAATAGAAGTGTTATGGTCATCACTACTAGTTGGAATAGCTTCTACCCACTTAGTAACGTAATCAACAGCAACTAATATATGTGTATACCCATTAGAGGAAGGAAAAGGTCCCATATAACCAAAGCCCCAAACATCAAATGGTTCAATAACAAGTGAATAGTTCATAGGCATTTCCTGGCGTCTACTAATATTGCCAATTCTCTGGCACTCATCACAAGATAAGACAAATTTACGGGCATCCTTAAAGAGAGTGGGCCAATAGAACTCGGAATGCTATACCTTATGTGCAGTTCTATCTCCAGCGTGGTGCCCTCCGTATGACTCGGAGTGGCACTTGCGTAGGATCTGTTCCTGTTCATGCTCAGGTACACAACGTCTAATAACACCATCTACTCCTTCTTTATAAAGGTGTGGATCATCCCAAAAGTAATGTCTTAAATCATAGAAAAACTTTTTCTTTTCCTGGTATGTGAAACTAGGTGGTATAAATTTAGCAACAATATAATTAGCATAATCAGCATACCATGGAGTATTACGAGAAGCATTTATGACATTCAATTGCTCATCAGGAAAGCTATCATCTATAGGTAGTGGGTCATCAAGAACATTTTCTAACCTAGACAAGTTGTCTGCAACGGGGTTCTCAGCTCCCTTTCTATCAATAATATGCAAATCAAATTCTTGCAGCAGGAGAACCCATCTAATAAGTCTAGGCTTAGCATCTTTCTTTTCCATAAGATATGTAATAGCAGCATGATCAGTGTGAATGGTTACTTTTGTTGGGGAACGTAGTAATTTCAAAAAATTTCCTACGCACACGCAAGATCATGGCGATGCATAGCAACGAGAGGGGAGAGTGTTGTCCACGTACCCTCGTAGACCGAAAGCGGAAGCGTTATCACAACGCGGTTGATGTAGTCGTACGTCTTCACGATCCGACCGATCAAGTACCGAACGCACGGCACCTCCGAGTTCAGCACACGTTCAGCTCGATGATGTCCCTCGAACTCCGATCCAGCCGAGTGTTGAGGGAGAGTTTCGTTAGCACGACGGCGTGGTGACGATGATGATGTTCTACCGACGCAGGGCTTCGCCTAAGCTCCGCAACAATATTATCGAGGTGTAATATGGTGGAGGGGGGCACCGCACACAGCTAAAATATCGTATATCAATTGTGTGTAGAGGTGCCCCCTGCCCCCGTATATAAAGGAGCAAGGGGGAGGCCGGCTGCCCTTGGGCGCGCCAAGGAGAGGGGGGGAGTCCTCCTCCTAGTAGGAGTAGGACTCCCCTTTCCTAGTCCAACTAGGAAGAGAGGGGGGAAGGAAACAGAGGGAGAGGGAAAGAGGGGCCGCGCCCCCCTCCCCTAGTCCAATTCGGACTCCTCATGGGAGGGGGGGCGCCACCTCGTGGCTGCTGCCCTCTCTCTCCCCTCAAGGCCCACTAAGGCCCAATACTTCCCCGGGGGGTTCCGGTAACCCCTCCGGCACTCCGGTTTTATCCGAAACTTCTCCGGAACACTTTCGGTGTCCGAATATAGTCGTCCAATATATCAATCTTTATGTCTCGACCATTTCGAGACTCCTCGTCTTGTCTGTGATCACATCCGGGACTTCGAACAACCTTCGGTACATCAAAACATATAAACTCATAATATAACTGTCATCGTAACTTTAAGCGTGCGGACCCTACGGGTTTGAGAACCATGTAGACATGACCGAGACACCTCTTCGGTCAATAACCAATAGTGGAACCTGGATGCTCATATTGGTTCCTACATATTCTACGAAGATCTTTATCAGTCAGACCGCATAACAACATACGTTGTTCCCTTTGTCATCGGTATGTTACTTGCCCGAGATTCGATCGTCGGTATCTCGATACCTAGTTCAATCTCGTTACCGGCAAGTCTCTTTACTCGTTCCGTAATACATCATTCCGCAACTAACTCATTAGTCACAATGCTTGCAAGGCTTATAGTGATGTGCATTATCGAGTGGGCCCAGGGATACCTCTCCGACAATCGGAGTGACAAATCCTAATCTCGAAATACGCCAACCCAACAAGTACCTTTGGAGACACCTGTAGAGCACCTTTATAATCACCCATTTACGTTGTGACGTTTGGTAGCACACAAAGTGTTCCTCCGGTAAACGGGAGTTGCATAATCTCATAGTCATAGGAACATGTATAAGTCATGAAGAAAGCAATAGCAACATACTAAACGATCGGGTGCTAAGCTAACAGAATGGGTCAAGTCAATCACGTCATTCTCCTAATGAGGTGATCCCGTTAATCAAATGACAACTCATGTCCATGGCTAGGAAACATAACCATCTTTGATTAACGAGCTAGTAAAGTAGAGGCATACTAGTGACACACTGTTTGTCTATGTATTCACACATGTATTATGTTTCCGGTTAATACAATTCTAGCATGAATAATAAACATTTATCATGATATAAGGAAATAAATAATACTTTATTATTGCCTCTAGGGCATATTTCCTTCAGTCTCCGACTTGCACTAGAGTCAATAATCTAGATTACACAGTAATGATTCTTACACCCATGGAGTCTTGGTGCTGATCATGTTTTGCTCGTGGAAGAGGCTTAGTCAACGGGTCTGCAACATTCAGATCCGTATGTATCTTGCAAATTTCTATGTCTCCCACCTGGACTAAATCCCAGATGGAATTGAAGCGTCTTTTGATGTGCTTGGTTCTCTTGTGAAATCTAGATTCCTTTGCTAAGGCAATTGCACCAGTATTGTCACAAAAGATTTTCATTGGTCCCGATGCACTAGGTATGACACCTAGATCGGATATGAACTCCTTCATCTAGACTCCTTTATTTGCTGCTTCCGAAGCAGCTGTGTACTCCGCTTCACACGTAGATCCCGCCACGACACTTTGCTTAGAACTGCACCAACTGACATCTCCACCGTTCAATGTAAATACGTATCCGGTTTGCGATTTAGAATCGTCCGGATCAGTGTCAAAGCTTGCATCAACGTAACCACTTATGATGAGCTCTTTGTCACCTCCATAAACGAGAAACATATCCTTAGTCCTTTTCAGGTATTTTAGGATGTTCTTGACCGCTGTCCAGTGATCCACTCCTAGATTACTTTGGTACCTCCCTGCTAAACTTATAGCAAGGCACACATCAGGTCTGTTACACAGCATTGCATACATGATAGAGCCTATGGCTGAAGCATAGGGACCATCTTTCATCTTCTCTCTATCTTCTGCAGTGGTCAGGCATTGAGTCTTACTCAATCTCACACCTTGTAGTACAGGCAAGAACCCTTTCTTTGCTTGATCCATTTTGAACTTCTTCAAAACTTTGTCAAGGTATGTGCTTTGTGAAATTCCAATTAAGCATCTTGATCTATCTCTATAGATCTTAATGCCTAATATATATGCAGCTTCACCGAGGTCTTTCATTGAAAAACTCTTATTCAAGTATCCCTTTATGCTATCCAGAAATTCTATATCATTTCCAATCAGCAATATGTCATCCACATATAATATCAGAAATGCTACTGAGCTCCCACTCACTTTCTTGTAAATACAGGCTTCTCCAAAAGTCTGTATAAAACCAAATGCTTTGATCACACTATCAAAGCGTTTATTCCAACTCCGAGAGGCTTGCACCAGTCCATAAATGGATCACTGGAGCTTGCACACTTTGTTAGCTCCCTTTGGATCGACAAAACCTTCCAGTTACATCATATACAACTCTTCTTCCAAAAATCCATTCAGGAATGCAGTTTTGACATCCATTTGCCAAATTTCATAATCATAAAATGCGGTAATTGCTAACATGATTCGGACAGACTTAAGCATCGCTACGGGTGAGAAGGTCTCATCGTAGTCAATCCCTTGAACTTGTCGAAAACCTTTCGCAACAAGTCGAGCTTTATAGACAGTAACATTACCATCAGTGTCAGTCTTCTTCTTGAAGATCCATTTATTTTCAATGGCTTGCGGACCATCGGGCAAGTCAACCAAAGTCCATACTTTGTTCTCATACATGGATCCCATCTCGGATTTCATGGCTTCAAGCCATTTTGCGGAATCTGGGTTCACCATCGCTTCTTCATAGTTCGTAGGTTCGTCATGGTCTAGTAACATAACCTCCAGAACAGGATTACCGTACCACTCTGGTGCAGATCTTGATCTAGTTGACCTACGAGGTTCAGTAATAACTTGATCTGAAGTTTCATGATCATTATCATTAACTTCCTCACTAATTGGTGTAGGTGTCGCAGAAACTGATTTCTGTGATGATCTACTTTCCAATAAGGGAGCAGGTACAGTTACCTCGTCAAGTTCTACTTTCCTCCCACTCACTTCTTTTGAGAGAAACTCCTTCTCTAGAAAGGATCCATTCTTAGCAACGAATTTCTTGCCTTCGGATATGTGATAGAAGGTGTACCCAACAGTCTCCTTTGGGTATCCTATGAAGACACATTTCTCCGATTTTGGTTCGAGCTTATCAGGTTGAAGCTTCTTCACATAAGCATCGCAACCCCAAACTTTAAGATACGACAACTTTGGTTTCTTGCCAAACCATAGTTCATAAGGCGTCGTCTCAACGGATTTCGATGGTGTCCTATTTAGAGTGAATGCAGCCGTCTCTAAAGCATAACCCCAAAACGATAGCGGTAAATCAGTAAGAGACATCATAGATCGCACCATATCTAATAAAGTACGATTACGACGTTCGGACACACCATTACGCTGTGGTGTTCCGGGTGGCGTGAGTTGCGAAACTATTCCACATTGTTTCAAATGTAGGCCAAACTCATAACTCAATAATTCTCCTCCACGATCTGATCGTAGAAACTTTATTTTCTTGTTACGATGATTTTCAACTTCACTCTGAAATTCTTTGAACTTTTCAAATGTTTCAGACTTATGTTTCATCAAGTAGATATACCCATATCTGCTCATATCATCTGTGAAGGTGAGAAAATAACGATATCCGCTACGAGCCTCAATATTCATCGGACCACATACATCTGTATGTATGATTTCCAATAAATCTATTGCTCTCTCCATAGTTCTGGAGAACGGTGTTTTAGTCATCTTGCCCATGAGGCACGGTTCGCAAGTACCAAGTGATTCATAATCAAGTGATTCCAAAAGTCCATCAGTATGGAGTTTCTTCATGCGCTTTACACCGATATGACCTAAACGGCAGTGCCACAAATAAGTTGCACTGTCATTATCAACTCTGCATCTTTTGGCTTCAACATTATGAATATGTGTGTCACTACTATCGAGATTCATTAAAAATAGACCACTCTTCAAGGGTGCATGACCATAAAAGATATTATTCATATAAATAGAACAACCATTATTCTCTGATTTAAATGAATAACCGTCTCGCATCAAACAAGATCCAGATATAATGTTCATGCTCAACGCTGTCACCAAATAACAATTATTTAGGTCTAATACTAATCTCGAAGGTAGATGTAGAGGTAGCGTGCCGACGGCGATCACATCGACTTTGGAACCATTTCCCACGCGCATCGTCACCTCGTCCTTAGCCAATCTTCGCTCAATCCGTAGCCCCTGTTTTGAGTTGCAAATATTAGCAACAGAACCAGTATCAAATACCCAGGTGCTACTGCGAGCATTAGTAAGGTACACATCAATAACATGTATATCACATATACCTTTGTTAACCTTGCCATCCTTCTTATCCGCCAAATACTTGGGGCAGTTCCGCTTCCAGTGACCAGTCTGCTTACAGTAGAAGCACTCTCAGTTTCAGGCTTAGGTCCAGACTTGGATTTCTTCTCCTGAACAGCAACTTGCTTGTTGTTCTTCTTGAAGTTCCCCTTCTTCTTCCCTTTGCCCTTTTTCTTGAAACTAGTGGTTTTACTGACCATCAACACTTGATGCTCCTTTTTGATTTCTACCTCCGCTGCCTTTAGCATTGCGAAGAGCTCAGGAATTGTCTTATTCATCCCTTGCATGTTATAGTTCATCACGAAGCTCTTGTAGCTTGGTGGCAGTGATTGAAGAATTCTGTCAATGACGCTATCATCCGGAAGATTAACTCCCAGTTGAATCAAGTGATTATTATACCCAGACATTTTGAGTATATGCCCACTGACAGAACTATTCTCTTCCATCTTGCAGCTATAGAACTTATTGGAGACTTCATATCTCTCAATCCGGGCATTTGCTTGAAATATTAACTTCAACTCCTGGAACATCTCATATGCTCCATGACGTTCAAAACGTCGTTGAAGACCCGGTTCTAAGCCGTAAAGCATGGCACACTGAACTATTGAGTAGTCATCAGCTTTGCTCTGCCAGACGTTCATAACTTCTGGTGTTGCTCTTGCAGGAGGCCTGGCACCTAGCGGTGCTTCCAGGACGTAATTCTTTTGTGCAGCAATGAGGATAATCCTCAAGTTACGGACCCAGTCCGTGTAATTGCTGCCATCATCTTTCAACTTTGCTTTCTCAAGGAACGCATTAAAATTCAACGGAACAACAACACGGGCCATTAATCTACAATTAACATAGCCAAGCAAGATACTATCAGGTACAAAGTTCATGATAAATTCAAGTTCAATTAATCATATTACTTAAGAACTCCCACTTAGATAGACATCCCTCTCATCATCTAAGTGATTACGTGATCCAAATCAACTAAACCATGTCCGATCATCACGTGAGATGGAGTAGTTTCAATGGTGAACATCACTATGTTGATCATATCTACTATATGATTCACGCTCGACCTTTCGGTCTCCGTGTCCCGAGGCCATATGTGCATATGCTAGGCTCGTCAAGTTTAACCTGAGTATTCCGCGTGTGCAACTGTTTTGCACCCGTTGTATTTGAACGTAGAGCCTATCACACCCGATCATCACGTGGTGTCTCAGCACGAAGAACTTTTGCAACGGTGCATACTCAGGGAGAACACTTTTATCTTGAAATTTTAGTGAGAGATCATCTTATAATGCTACCGTCAATCAAAGCAAGATAAGATGCATAAAAGATTAACATCACATGCAATCAATATAAGTGATATGATATGGCCATCATCATCTTGTGCTTGTGATCTCCATCTCCGAAGCACCGTCATGATCACCATCGTCACCGGCGCGACACCTTGATCTCCATCGTAGTATCGTTGTCGTCTCGCCAACTTATTGCTTTTACGACTATCGCTACCGCTTAGTGATAAAGTAAAACAATCACATGGCGATTGCATTGCATACAATAAAGCGACAACCATATGGCTCCTGCCAGTTGCCGATAACTTGGTTACAAAACATGATCATCTCATACAATAAAATATAGCATCATGTCTTGACCATATCACATCACAACATGCCCTGCAAAAACAAGTTAGACGTCCTCTACTTTGTTGTTGCAAGTTTTACGTGGCTGCTACGGGCTTAGCAAGAACCGTTCTTACCTACGCATCAAAACCACAACGATAGTTTGTCAAGTTGGTGCTATTTTAACCTTCGCAAGGACCGGGCGTAGCCACACTCGGTTCAACTAAAGTGAGAGAGACAGACACCCGCCAGTCACCTTTAAGCAACGAGTGCTCCCAACGGTGAAACCAGTCTCGCGCAAGCGTACGCGAAATGTCGGTCCGGGCCGCTTCATCTCACAATACCGCTGAACCAAAGTATGACATGCTGGTAAGCAGTATGACTTATATCGCCCACAACTCACTTGTGTTCTACTCGTGCATAGCATCAACGCATAAAACCAGGCTCGGATGCCACTGTTGGGGAACGTAGTAATTTCAAAAAATTTCCTACGCACACGCAAGATCATGGCGATGCATAGCAACGAGAGGGGAGAGTGTTGTCCACGTACCCTCGTAGACCAAAAGCGGAAGCGTTATCACAACGCGGTTGATGTAGTCGTACGTCTTCACGATCCGACCGATCAAGTACCGAACGCACGACACCTCCGAGTTCAGCACACGTTCAGCTCGATGACGTCCCTCGAACTCCGATCCAGCCGAGTGTTGAGGGAGAGTTTCGTCAGCACGACGGCGTGGTGACGATGATGATGTTCTACCGATGCAGGGCTTCGCCTAAGCTCCGCAACGATATTATCGAGGTGTAATATGGTGGAGGGGGGCACCGCACACGGCTAAAATATCGTATATCAATTGTGTGTAGAGGTGCCCCCTGCCCTCGTATATAAAGGAGCAAGGGGGAGGCCGGCTGCCCTTGGGCGCGCCAAGGAGAGGGGGGAGTCCTCCTCCTAGTAGGAGTAGGACTCCCCTTTCCTAGTCCAACTAGGAAGAGAGGGGGGAAGGAAAGAGAGGGAGAGGGAGAGGGAAAGAGGGGCCGCGCCCCCCTCCCCTAGTCTAATTCGGACTCCTCATGGGAGGGGGCGCGCCACCTCCTGGCTGCTGCCCTCTCTCTCCCCTCAAGGCCCACTAAGGCCCAATACTTCCTCGGGGGGTTCCGGTAACCCCTCCGGCACTCCGGTTTTATCCGAAACTTCTCTGGAACACTTCCGGTGTCAGAATATAGTCGTCAAATATATCAATCTTTATGTCTCGACCATTTCGAGACTCCTCGTCTTGTCCGTGATCACATCCGGGACTCCGAACAACCTTCGGTACATCAAAACATATAAACTCATAATATAACTGTCATTGTAACTTTAAGCGTGCGGACCCTACGGGTTCGAGAACTATGTAGACATGACTGAGACACCTCTTCGGTCAATAACCAATAGCGGAACCTGGATGCTCATATTGGTTCCTACATATTCTACGAAGATCTTTATTGGTCAGACCGCATAACAACATACGTTGTTCCCTTTGTCATCGGTATGTTACTTGCCTGAGATTCGATCGTCGGTATCTCGATACCTAGTTCAATCTCGTTACCGGAAAGTCTCTTTACTTGTTCCGTAATACATCATTCCGCAACTAACTCATTAGTCACAATGCTTGCAAGGCTTATAGTGATGTGCATTACCGAGTGGGCCCAAAGATACCTCTCCGACAATCGGAGTGACAAATCCTAATCTCGAAATACGCCAACCCAACAAGTACCTTTGGAGACACCTGTAGAGCACCTTTATAATCACCCATTTACGTTGTGACGTTTGGTAGCACACAAAGTGTTCCTCCGGTAAACGGGAGTTGCATAATCTCATAGTCATAGGAACATGTATAAGTCATGAAGAAAGCAATAGCAACATACTAAACGATCGGGTGCTAAGCTAACGGAATGGGTCAAGTCAATCACGTCATTCTCCTAATGAGGTGATCCCGTTAATCAAATGACAACTCATGTCCATGGCTAGGAAACATAACCATCTTTGATTAACGAGCTAGTCAAGTAGAGGCATACTAGTGACACGCTGTTTGTCTATGTATTCACACATGTATCATGTTTCCGGTTAATACAATTCTAGCATGAATAATAAACATTTATCATGATATAAGGAAATCAATAATACTTTATTATTGCCTCTAGGGCATATTTCCTTCGACTTTGGAATCAACAATATAAGGTCTAAACTTATCACAAGCAAAAACAACTGCTAAAAATTCTTTTTCAGCAGTAGCATAATTTCTTTGGGCACTGTCTAGAGTTTTACTAGCATACTGAATAACATTCAATTTCTTATCAACTCTTTGTCCTAGAACAGCACCAACAGCAAAATCACTAGCATCACACATAATTTCAAAGGGTAAATTCCAATCAGGTGGCTGAACTATAGGTGCAGAGATTAAGGCTTTCTTAAGTATATCAAATGCTTCCACACAATCATCATAAAAAACAAAAGGAACATCTTTTTGCAAGAGATTAGTGAGCGGCCTAGAAATTTTAGAGAAGTCTTTAATAAACCTCCTATAGAAACCAGCATGACCAAGGAAACTTCTTATACCTTTGATATCTTCAGGACACGCCATCTTTTTTATTGGGAAACGTAGCATGCAATTTCAAAAAAATTCCTACGCTCATGCAAGATCTATCTAGGAGATTCATAGCAACGAGAGGGGAGAGTGTGTCAACGTACCCTCGTAGATCGAAAGCGGAAGCGTTTGACAACTTGGTTGATGTAGTCAAACTTCTTCTTGTTCCGACCGATCAAGCAACGAACGTACGGCACCTCCGAGTTCTGCACACGTTCAGCTCGATGACGTCCCTCGAACTCTTGATCCAGCAAAGTGTTGAGGGAGAGTTTCGTCAGCACGATGGCATGGTGACAATGAGGGTGAAGTGATCCGCGCAGGGCTTCGCCTAAGCACTACGGCAATATGACCGGAGGCGTAAACTATAGAGGGGGCCGCCGCACATGGCTAGGAATCAATGTTGTGTCTTCTAGCGGTGCCCCCCTGACGAGGACATGTATTAGGGGTAGGGTAACAGGCCTGACCTAAAGACCCTACCCATGGACACCGTACACTTTGTACTGGGCCCCTGGGCCAGATTGCCGTCGAGATGTACCGCAACTTGAAAGTCACTCGGACGGCAACAACCACTCGGAGCACGACACTCCACTCGATGAGCTCATTCCACTCGGCCGTGTAACTCACTCAGATATGCGAAGACCAATAGTCAGCATGACGGTTTTGTAGTGGGCAGGCATTATGGCATTGATGCTCCACCGTGTAACATAAGGGGTGAGGTGGTGCACTCTATATAAGCCACCCCCCACCACTAGACTAGAGGGCGGATTCTTTTATTCCATCTCTCTCTTTTTCACCATTAGTCTCAGGACTACGGGGATCCGTTCTCCCCTCATTGTAATCTCTGGATACATACTAAGATAAAACAAAGTCTCTCCGGAGCACGAGACGTAGGGTTGTTATCTCCATCGTGAGAGGCCCGAACTCGCTAAAACCACCGTGTCACCCATATGCATCTCGATAGATCATGCTCCTTTATCCTACCCCTCTCTTATTGTCGGAATCGTTACCACGACAGTTGGCGCCCACCGTGGGGCATGGCATGTGTCGAGCCATGATGCAGATGGTTTTTTCTTCAATCGCCGGTAATAGACTAATTTCGGCAAGAAATCCAAGCTTTCTTGGGATGATCTCCCGAGATCAAACAATCATCACTACAAATTGACATTGGAGTCCCGGCCATCACACCATCTACAGGAGGACAACTCCTCATCATACGAAAGAATCAGGGAGTTGCTCATCTCATCTTGTCTCCTTTACAATCAACAATTGATCTAACGATTGTTTATTCTTCTTGTATGCACACGAGCTCATACAATTGATCTAACGATTGTTTGTTCTCCTTTGAACCGATTGGTGGATCGGCTCCAGGACGATGAAGCGCCGCTGTCCACCCGTCGTCATCTTCGGACTCATCTACAAACACCGTCGCCGAGCGCTGACACACGCACAGCCGCTAACGCTTGGCCTGGTTCCTCGACCGACGAAGCACGACCACCGGCGGTCGACCCGGCTCCTCGGGGACAAGACCCGGCTACTGGCACTCGGCCCAGCTCCGCAGGCATCGAAACGCGACTCCGGCCGGTGCACAGCTCCGGCTCCCCCAAGCAGTGAAACGCAGCCACCAGTGCCCGCGTCGATCTCGCCCTTGGCAAAATCGGCCCGCGTCTCCGGCGCCTGGGCTGCGTCCAGCCGCTCGTCGACCTCGTCGCCACCTCTCGGCTGTTGTCCGGTTCCGACCAGACCGGCCGTTTTCGCCGCAACGGAGCTCTCCTGCAGCGTCCGCACCAGGTCGTGATCTTTCTCTCCTCCTCTAATTAATACCAATCCATACGCATCAATGCATACAAAATATTTTCTTCCATCCTCGCGGCTGCATGTACACGGGATCGGTTAGGCTCCCGAGCCCTTAACTGCGTACATAATGCAGCACCCGATACACGCCGTAATTGCAGCCACTGGATCGGTTAGGGCATGTCCAACGCTGGACTCTTAAGGAGACGCTTATGAAGGAAATTTAATAAATACCATAAAATAGAAAGTGTCTAAGCGCCCTAGCTCCCAATGCATGGCGCTAACTCCATAGCCTAATTACGCTATCAGGGGCGCTTGGTGTAGCCGAGAAAAGGGCCAAGCATCGGATGCCAGCCTTGCATCAATGCCGCACTTGACACTGGGATTTGACGGCCCAACCGCTAATCAGCCGGGAACTCGATGGGATAATGATCCCGGCGCCTGTATAAGCGTCCAGCGTTGGACATGCCCTTAGGCTCCCATGCCATTAACTGCGTATATAACGCATCAGCCCATGCATGTCGTAAGTACAGCCAGCACTAAATGGGGACTTGATTGGTAGCATGCAAAACCGAAGCATGCGGCCATCATTGCATGCTAATACCATTTACTGTTGCCACACTTTCAAAACTCACGTAATTAACATTAATGCTTTGCCATGACCTCCGAGTTTCACGGACCAGTTGAACTGAGTATCTGCAGGTCTCCTGCGTATTTTTCACTCGGACTGGCTGAGACACACCACTCGGACATGCATGACGTACAGGTCCTGCTCTATGCACTCGGACGAGCGTTGGATAACTCAGATGTCCCGCGAGACGCCACTTCACGGGACGCGTCGCGTCTACATCACTTGGGCACCTCCGCGTCGTCGCTCGGCGGGACTCGTCTACATCATCCGGACGCCTTGCGCGTCACCACTCCGTGGGTCGCGTCTACATCACTCGGACGCCTCGCGCATCGTCACTCCGCGGCACGCGTCTACATCACCCGAACGCCTCATGCGTCGTCACTCTGCGGCACGCGTCTACTTCACCCGCACGCCTTGCGCGTCATCACTCTGCGGGACGCGTCCACATCACTCGGACGCCCCGCTCGTCATCACTCCGCGGGTCGCGTCTACATCGCTCGGACGCCACGCGCATCGTCACTCCACGGCACGCGTCTACGTCACATGGGCACCTGCGCGTCGTCATTCTGCGGGACGCATCCACATCGCCCAGACACCCCCGCGCATCGTCACTCTGCGGGACGCGTCCACTACACTCGGACGCCCCGCGCATCGTCATTCCGCGGGACAAGTCTACTTCACTCGGCCGCCCCGCGCGTCGCCATCGGTTGGTCACCTCATCACCACTCGGCCGCCCCGCGCGTCGCCACTCGGTTGGTCACCTCATCACCACTCGGCCGCCCCGCGCGTCGCCACTTGGTTGGTCACCACATAACCACTCGGCCGCCCCGCGCGTCGCCATCGTTGGTCACCTCATCACCACTCGGCCGCCCCGCGCGTCGCCATCGGTTGGTCACCACATAACCATTCGGCCGCCCCGCGCGTCGCCATCGGTTGGTCACCACATAACCACTCGGCCGCCCCGCGCGTCGCCCTCGGTTGGTCACCTCATCACCACTCGGCCGCCCCGCGCGTCGCCATCGGTTGGTCACCTCATCACCACTCGGCCGCCCCGCGCGTCGCCATCGGTAGGTCACCTCATCACCACTCGACCGCCCCGCGCGTCGCCACTCGGTTGGTCACCTCATCACCACTCGGCCGCCCCGCGCGTCGCCATCGGTTGGTCACATCATCACCACTCGGCCGCCCCGCGCGTCGCCATCGGTTGGTCACCTCATCACCACTCGACCACCCCGCGCGTCGCCATCGGTTGGTCACCTCATCATCACTCAGCCGCCCCGCGCGTCGCCATCGGTTGGTCACCTCATCACCACTCGGCCGTCCCGCGCGTCGCCATCGGTTGGTCACCTCATCACCACTCGGCCGCCCCGCGCGTCGCCATCGGTTGGTCACCTCATCACCACTCGGCCGCCCTGGGCGTCGCTATCGGTTGGTCACCTCATCACCACTCGGCCGCCCCGCGCGTCGCCATCAGTAGGTCACCTCATCACCACTCGACCGCCCCCGCGCGTCGCCTCTCGGTTGGTCACCTCATCACCACTCGGCCGCCCCGCGCGTCTCCATCGGTTGGGTCACCTCATCACCACTCGGCCGCCCCGCGCGTCACCATCGGTTGGTCTCCTCGTCACCACTCGGCCTCCCCGCGCATCGCCTCTCGGTTGGTCACCTCATCACCACTCAACCGCCCCGCGCGTCGCCTCTCGGTTGGTCACCTCATCACCACTCGACTGCCCCGCGCGTCGCCTCTTGGTTGGTCGCCACGTCACCACTCGGCCACTCGCGCGCCTTCAGACAGCTAAGTTATTTTACATTCTGTTATTTCCGTCTTCCCGAGTATCCCGTAATTCACACATCCCGTTCACTCGGAGGCCACGCCTCCGAGTGTACCTCTACGCTCGGCTGCTTATTTTCACATACTTCCTTAGTACTGGTTATTTGACTCCCGAGTCGAACTTCCATTTTTTCGCATACATCATTCACGAACACCATGTGTCGTTCTTCATTTCGAGTTTGCATCGGTCCTCCGGGGCTGCAACTCAGTAGAAACACTACATTTCCGTTTTATTTGAGCCAGTATTCCAATGAGTTCAGTTGGATCCGTCACTTCGATAAGTTCGAATGGATCCTTCGCTCTTTCAGACTCTTGCTGGTTAACCAGCAAGCCCCTTGCACTCCCAGCGGGTGTCTATGGGTGTTATTCACACAAATCATCTCAGCACATATCAAATTTCCTCGAGAAATTATTTAATTGGCTTGTGCCATTTTTTACACAACTTACGCGATCACTCGACGGCCCTATGCGCCAACTTCATGGCTGTTCGCACTCGGTCACCATATCGGTCCCAGCACCGACCTTGTCGCTCTGTTCACTTTAAACACATCCGGCCAACCTCTCTGTGGAATCCTCTTCATCGTATCAATGATATAGACCTCATCAGGCATGAGACAGATAAGTCCCTTTTATAATTAAACTTCACACTTCACTCCTTTGCGAGTTTGCCTCTTTCGAGCATCACTCGGAAGCTTCTCCTCATCTTTACCCGAGTCCGACTAGATGAATTGCAAATCATCCTTTCAAAACTATATTTCTCATATTTCGACATGTCCGTTGTCGAAGCCTGTAGTACGCTCGGGGGCTACGGCGCACTCGGGGGCTGCATCTCATTTGAAATGACACTTTCTTGAGTGGTCGAGTACTTCATCACCAGTCAGATCCTTCACTTTAACAAGTGCATTCGATCCGCCACTTTGACAAGTTTTATAATCACCCAGACGCTCTGCGCGCCATCTTCATTCCTTCTCAGACTCAGTTGTCACGCCGGTCTTGTTGCGTCGCAACCACACTACACCGACCTCGTCGCTACATCAGCTTCGAAAGCATCTGGCTAACTCCTTCGAAGACCATTTCAGCCGCTTGGCTGGACACGCAATCTTTCACTCGGCCATCCCGCGCGTCACCACTCGGTTGTGCACGTCCTCACCACACGGCCACCCCGCGCGTCACCACTCGGTTGTGCACGTCTTCACCACTCGGCCGTCTCGCGCGTGGCCACTCGGTTGTGCACATCTTCATCATTCGACCACCTTACACATCATGACTCGGCCGCCTCGCGCGTCGCTACTCGGTTGTGCACGTCTTCACCAGTCGGCCGCCCCGCACATCGTCACTCGGTTGTACACATCATTGCCCCTCGGCCGCCTCACGCGTCACCATCAGTTGGACATGTCTTTACCTCTACACCCCCAGCACGGGAACGACTAAGTTACTCATATGATCAAACCTCATATCACACTCTGTAGCAAGCTTACCTCTTTCAAGCATCACTCGGGGGCTACGCACAGCCGCTGGCCATGCCGCCCTCAGGGGTTACGCCCATTCGATCAACCCATTGATCACACCAGGAATATCTTTCTAACCATACATGCTTGTTCCGCCAAAAATCTATAAGGGTAGTATTGTCCACTCGGACGATCGCCCAAGTCACTTCTTGAAGTCATCTTCAGGACTACAAAAGGATGAAAATGACGCTCCTCTACGGATACACTTGGACCTTATCCTAGGCTCCAAGGCGCCAGTTTCACAAACTTGGACTTAGAGATGGCATGTGCTGGTGTTCCCCCGGGATAATGAGTGGCATCTTTCCGGAGAGTCAGCCCACACACTAGCCTCGCCACTCGGGTTTCATGGCACGTCCATGTCAGACCACTAGTCTATCTCCTCCGGGAGACATACGAGTACCACCAAGTTTTTCCTTGCAGTCATCATACCCCAATCAGTCGGGAAGTACGTCCACTCAGACAAATACCCCTTTCATGCAAAAGGATGAAAATGAAGCTCCTCTGCGGATACAATGTACTCTTACAAATACCCCTTTCACGCAAAATCTAACGGTCAATATAGGAAGTACTAATGGAAAGATTACTCCCTGGAGTGTCCAGCTTTTTTCTACAGTCGGCAGTTTCAAAGACGAATTCATTCACCGTGCCGAGAGCACGAAGATTCACCTGCTTGACCGAGTTCCAGGCTGAATTTATTCCATGCTGAGTGCATGAAGATCAGTCCGACTGACTCAGCTCCAGGCTGAGCTTATTTACCATGTCAAGCACCAGAAGATGCATCTGATTGACTCAATTCAGACTAAAAGATATTTACCGTGTCGACTGCATGGAGGTTTACCAGGAGACTTAAACCCTCTGCCCGAATCATCTAGTCCGACAGAGGCTCAGGGACTACACCCAGTGGGTGCACTCAGCGTGCTCCCACTGGAAGAGAACTTGGAAAGAAACATTTTGCTCGATGCAAAACTAGCTCCAGAATTACTCGACCTCCGAGTCAGAGAAGAACAAGTTCGATCAGTACCAGCTAAGAGGAGTTTTAGTTCTCTCAGACCCCCGCCGACTGCCCGCAGTCGACGACGGTCTCGGGGACTACACCCAGTGGGTGCACTCAGCGTGCCCCCATTGGAGTAATCTCCACTCGGTACGGCCTGACCAGTCCGAGTGATGAACAACAACAAAAAAGACAGGCTCTAAGACTCCCGCCGACTGTTGGTATCCACTCGGAACGGTCCGCCCGGTCCGAGTGACGGCCAAACAACAACAAAAAGGACAGGATCTAAGACTCCCACCGACTGCTCGCAGTCGACAGCAGTCTCGGGGACTACACCCAGTGGGTGCACTCAGCGTGCCCCCACTGGAATGGTATCCACTCGGAACGGTCCGCCCGGTCCGAGTGATGGCCAAACAACAAAAAAAGACACGTTCCAGGCGTGAAGAAATTCCGAGTAATCAGTTACTCGATGCAGGACCAGCTCCAAATCACTCCAAAAAAATTGCTATAAGGTAAGTTTAACGCTCCTCCGCGGACCCGTTTGAGCTCATTTCACTCGGACACCATGCAGTCCGGAATCCGTCAAGGCAACACGTGGAGATAAGACCGCCGGGTGACCAGAGGGAGTTCATAAGTGCCTCCGTAGCACTCGACTCATCTGGGAATTCACCTCGACTTGACCCGCCCAACCTCGACTGATTCGGGGGATAATGACGAGGACATGTATTAGGGGTAGGGTAATAGGCCTGACCTAAAGACCCTACCCATGGACACCGTACACTTTGTACTGGGCCCCTGGGCCAGATCGCCGTCGAGATGTACCGCAACTTGAAAGTCACTCGGACGGCAACAACCACTCGGAGCACGGCACTCCACTCAACGAGCTCATTCCACTCGGCCGTGTAACTCACTCGGATATGTGAAGACCAATAGTCAGCATGACGGTTTTGTAGTGGGCAGGCACTATGGCATTGATGCTCCACCGTGTAACATAAGGGGTGAGGAGGTGGCGCACTCTATATAAGCCACCCCCACCACTAGACTAGAGGGCGGATTCTTTTCTTCCATCTCTCTCTCTTTTTCACCATTAGTCTCAGGACTACGGGGATCCGTTCTCCCCTCATTGTAATCTCCGGATACATACTAAGATAAAACAAAGTCTCTCCGGAGCACGAGATGTAGGGTTGTTATCTCCATCGTGAGAGGCCCGAACTCGCTAAAACCACCGTGTCACCCATATGCATCTCGATAGATCATGCTCCTTTATCCTACCCCTCTCTTATGTCGGAATCGTTACCACGACACCCCCCCTCATATATATAGGTTGGAGGGGAGGAGAGGCGGCCAAGGGGGCGCCCCAAGTAGGAGGAATCCTACTTGGGCGCCTCCCAATTCGGCCTCCCCCTTCCATATTCATCCGGAGGGGGAAGGAAGGAGGAGGGAGGAGAGAAGGAAGGGGGAGGCTGAATCCCTCCCCTTCCTTTCCCTCTTATCCTCTTTCCTTCCCCCTTATTTTGGCCTACATGGGGCACAGCTGCCCCCTAGGGCTGGTCTGTCCCCTTCTTGGCCCATTAGGCCCATGTAGTTGCCGGGGGGATGCCCGGAACCCCTTCCGGTGACCCGATATGTACCCGGTACCCCCAGAACACTTCCGGTGTCCGAATATCATCATCCTATATATGAATCTTTACCTCTCGAACATTTTGAGACTCCTCATAATGTCCAGGATCTCATCCAAGACTCCGAACAACATTCGGTCACCAAATCACATAACTCATATAACACAAAATCGTCATCGAACGTTAAGCGTGCGGACCCTACGGGTTCGAGAACTATGTAGACATGACCAAGACACCTCTTCGATCAATAACAAATAGCGGAACTTGGATGCTCATATTGGTTCCCACATATTCTACGAAGATCTTTATCGGTCATACGGTAATGACAACATACGTTATTCCCTTTGTCATCGGTGTGTTACTTGCCCGTGATTCGATAGTTGGTATCTTCATACCTAGTTCAATCTCGTTACCGGCAAGTCTCTTTACTCCTTCCGTAATACATCATCCCGCAACTAAATCATTAGTCACATTGCTTGCAAGGCTTATTATGATGTGCATTATCGAGAGGGCCCAGAGATACCTCTCTGATACTCGGAGTGACAAATCCTAATCTCGATCTATGCCAACCCAACCTACACCTTCGAAGATACCTGTAGAGCATCTTTATAATCACCTAGTTACGTTGTGACGTTTGATAGAACACAAGGTATTCCTCCTGTATCTGGGAGTTGCATAATCTCATAGTCGAAGGAATATGTATTTTACATGAAGAAAGCAATAGCAATAAAACTGAACGATCAACATGCTAAGCTAACGTATGGGTCTTCTCCATCACATCATTCTCCTAATGATGTGATCCCGTTCATCAAATGACAACACATGTCTATGGTTAGGAAACTTAACCATCTTTGATTAACGAGCTAGTCTAAGTAGAGGCTTACTAGGGACACGGTGTTTTGTTTATGTATCCACACATGTATCAAGTTTGCGGTTAATACAATTCTAGCATGAATAATAAACATTTATCATGATATAAGGAAATATAAAATAACAACTTTATTATTGCCTCTAGGGCATATTTCCTTCAGTCTCCCACTTGCACTAGAGTCAATAATCTAGTTCACATCGCCATGTGATTTAACACCAATAGTTCACATCACCATGTGATTAACACCCATAGTTCACGTCGCCATGTGACGAACACCCAAAGGGTTTACTAGAGTCAGTAATCTAGTTCACATCACCATGTGATTAACACCCAAAGAGTACTAAGGTGTGATCATGTTTTGCTTGTGAGAGAGGTTTAGTCAACGGGTTTGCCACATTCAGATCCGTATGAATTTTCCAAATTTCTATGTCTACAATGCTCTGCACGGAGCTACTCTAGCTAAATGCTCCTACTTTCAATATGTATCCAGATCGAGACTCAGAGTCATCCAGATCGGTGTCAAAGCTTGCATTAACGTAACTATTTATGATGAACTCTTTATCACCTCCATAACCGAGAAATATTTCCTTAGTCCTCTAAGGATAATTTTGACCGCTTTCCAATGATCTACTCCTAGATCACTATTGTACTCCCTTGCCAAACTCATGGCAAGGTATACAATAGGTCTGGTACACATCATGTCATACTTTATAGAACCTATGGCTGAGGCATAGGGAATGACTATCATTCTCTCTCTATCTTCTTCCATGGTCGGGCTTTGAGTCTTACTCAACTTCACACCTTGCAACACAGGCAAGAACCCTTTCTTTGACTGATCCATTTTGAACTTCTTCAAAATCTTGTCAAGGTATGTGCTTTGTGAAAGTCCTATTAAGCGTCTCGATCTATCCCTATAGATCTTGATGCCCAATATATATGTAGTTTTGCCAAGGTCTTTCATTGAAATAATTCTTATTCAAGTATCCTTTTATGCTATCCAGAAATTCTATATCATTTCCGATCAACAATATGTCATCCACATGTAATATCAGAAATGCTACAGAGCTCCCACTCACTTTCTTGTAAATACAAACTTCACCATAAGTTTGTATAAAACCATATGCTTTGATCACCTTATCAAAGTGTATATTCCAACTCCGAGATGCTTGCACCAGTCCATAAATGGATAGCTGGAGCTTGCACACTTTGTTAGCACCTTTAGGATCGACAAAACCTTCTGGTTGCATCATATACAACTCTTCTTTAAGAAATTCATTAAGGAATGCAGTTTTGACATCCATTTGCCAGATTTCATAAAATGTGGCAATTGCTAACATGATTCGGACAGACTTAAGCATCGCTACGAGTGAGAAAATCTAATCATAGTAAACACCTTGAACTTGTCGAAAACCTTTTGCGACAAGTCGAGCTTTGTAGATAGTAACACTACCATCAGCGTTCGTCTTCCTCTTGAAGATCCATTTATTCTCAATGGCTTGCCGATCATCGGGAAAGTCCACCAAAGTCCACATTTTGTTCTCATACATTGATCATATCTCAGATTTCATGGCCTCAAGCCATTTATCGGAATCTGGGCTCATCATCGCTTCCTCATAGTTCGTAGGTTCGTCATGGTCTAGTAACATGACTTCCAGAACAGGATTACCGTACTACTCTGGTGCGGATCATGCTATGGTTGACCTAAGAGGTTTGGTAGTAACTTTATGTGAAGTTTCATGATCATTATCATTAGCTTCCTCTCTAGTTGGTGTAGGCATCACGGGAACGGTTTTCTGTGATGAGATACTATCCAATTCGAGAGAAGGTACAATTACCTTGTCAAGTTCTACTTCCCTCCCACTCACTTCTTTCGAGAGAAACTCCTTCTCTAGAAAGGATCCATTCTTAGCAACAAAGATCTTGCCTTCGGATCTGTGATAGAAGGTGTACCCAAAAGTTACTTTTTATGCACTTCTCCGATTTGAGTTCGAGCTTATCAGGCTGAAGCTTTTTCACCTAAGCATCACAACACCAAACTTTAAGAAACGACAGCTTAGGTTTCTTGCCAAACCATAGTTCATATGGTGTCGTCTCAACGGATTTAGACGGTGCCCTATTTAACGTGAATGCAGCTGTCTCTAATGCATAACCCCAAAATGACAGTGGTAAATCAGTAAGAGACATCATAGATCGCACCATATCTAATAAAGTATGGTTACGATGTTCGGACACACCATTACGCTGTGGTGTTCTAGGTGGCGTGAGTTGTGTAACTATTCCACATTGTTTTAAATGAAGGCAAAGCTCCTAATTCAATATTTGGCTCCGCGATCAGATCGTAGAAACTTTATTTTCTTGTTATGATGATTCTCCACTTCACTCTGAAATTCTCTGAACTTTTCAAATGTTTCAAACTTGTGTTTCATTAAGTAGATATACCCATATCTACTCAAATCATCTGTGAAGGTTAGAAAATAACGATACCCGCCACGAGCCTCAACACTCATTGGACCGCATACATTGGTATGTATTATTTCCAATAAGTCAGTGGTTCGCTCCATTGTTCCGGAGAACGGAGTTTTAGTCATCTTGCCCATGAGGCATGGTTCGCAAGTATAAAATGATTCATAATCAAGTGATTCCAAAATCCCATCTGCATGGAGTTTCTTCATGTGCTTTACACCAATATGACCTAAACGGCAGTCCACAAGTATGTTGCACTATCATTATCAACTTTGCATCTTTTGGCATCAATATAATGAATATGTGTATTACTACGATTGAGATTTAATAAACCATTTACATTGGGTGTATGACCATAGAAGGTTTTATTCCTGTAAATAGAATAACAATTATTCTCTGACTTAAATGGATAACCGTACTGCAATAAATATGATCCAATCATATTCGTGCTCAGCGCGGACACCAAATAACATTTATTTAGGTTCAACACTAATCCCGAAGTAGATGGAGTATGCGATGTTGATCTTATCAACCTTGGAATAATTTCCAACACACACTGTTACCTGACCCTCAACTAGTCTCTGTTCATTTTGTAATTTCCTGTTTTGAGTTACTAATCTTAGCAACTGAACCGGTATCAAATACCCAGGGGCTACTATGAACACTAGTAAATTACACATTAATAACATGTATATCAAATATACCTCTGTTCACTTTGCCATCCTTCTTATCTGCCAAATATTTGGGGTAGTTCCGCTTCAAGTGACCATTCCCTTTGCAGTAGAAGCACTCACTTTCAGGCTTAGGTCTAGCTTTGGGCTTCTTCACGGGAGTGGCAACTTGCTTGTCATTCTTCTTGAAGTTCCCTTTCTTTTCCTTTGCCCTTTTTCTTGAAACTAGTGGTCTTGTTAACCATCAATACTTGATGCTATTTCTTGATTTCTACCTTCGCTGATTAGCATCGCGAAGAGCTTGGGAATCGTTTTCGCCATCCCTTGCATATTATAGTTCATCAAGAAGTTCTAGTAACTTGGTGATAGTGACTAGAGAACTCTGTCAATCACTATCTTATCTGGAAGATTAAATCCCACTTGATTCAAGCAATTATAGTACCCAGACATTCTGAGCACATGCTCACTAGCTGAGCTATTCTCCTCCATCTCGTAGGCAAAGTACTTGTCAGAGGTCTCGTACCTCTTAACACGGGCATGAGTCTGAAATATCATTTTCAGCTCTTGGAACATCTCATATGCTCCATGGCGTTCAAAACGTTTTTGAAGTCCCGGTTCTAAGTCGTAAAGCATGGTGCACTAAACTATCAAGTAGTCATCATATCGAGCTTGCCAAACGTTCATAACGTATGCATCTGCTCCTGCAATAGGTCTGTCACCTAGCAGTGCATCAAGGACATAATTTTTCTGTGTAGCAATGAGGATAATCCTCATATCACGAACCCAATCTGCATCATTGCTACTATCATCTTTCAACTTAGTTTTCTCTAGGAACATATCAAAAACATAGGGGAGCTACAACGCGAGCAATTGATCTACAACATAATTTGCAAATACTATCAGGACTAAGTTCATGATAAATTAAATTCAATTAATCATATTACTTAAGAACTCCCACTTAGAGAGACATCCCTCGAATCATCTAAATGATCACGTGATCCAAATCAACTAAATCATGTCCGATCATCACGTGAGATGGAGTAGTCATCAATGGTGAACATCTCTATGTTGATCATATCTACTATATGAGTTCGATATTTCAGTCTCCAGTGTTCCGAGGCCATGTCTATACATGCTAGGCTCGTCAAGTTTAACCTGAGTATTCCGCATGTGCAAAACTATCTTGCACCCATTGTATGTGAACGTAGAGCCACTACAAAAAAATACACTTCCGTGATGATACGTGTTTGTCACAGTAGGTCACGTTTTCTGTCATGCATGTACATCCATGACAAATTTATGACAGAATCAAGATAGTCATACCTGTGCTGTCGTAGAAGTGTTCCATGACATTACCAAAATTATCATCACGGAAGTGTCCACTTCCATGACGATAAATCACGCGTCATAGAAGTGCTTTCGTCAAGGGTGACCGACATGTGGCATCCACCGTAACGAAACACCGTTAAGCTATCGGGTCCGGTTTTGGATCCGATAACCCGTTAACAGCCCCGACCAATGGGGATTTTCCATGTGTAAAATCATCATTGGCTGGAGGAAACACGTGTCAGCTCACCGTTGGGACAGACGTCATGCACTCATTGGACCCAAAGCGCCTATGATACGTCGACACGTGGCACGGCCCAACAGAGGCCCATTCCTGTGAAAAGGCCGGCCCGTTTGACTTGGTCAAAAGGTGGCGGGCCAGCCCACGGCAAGCCTGTTAATGGCCTGTTCGCATATAGCCCATTTACAGCCCGCTAACCCAGGGCCCGTTTACGGCCTATCCGAATTAGGCCCAGTAGCGTCATCTGGGCCGTCCAATATAATTCCAGCCCGTTTTAATTTTCGGCCCATGTATGGCCCATGACGTCTTTTGGCCCATATGAGGCCCTTAGTAACCCTCGGCCCATTAACGACCCATGGTAAAACTGGCCCGTAATGAACAGTGTATCACTTTATACCCATTAACGGCCCATTATTCCGTTGGGCCGTTTCCAGCCCATGTTATCTTTCGGCCTTCTTAGGGCCCATTTATTCTTGGGCTCATTTCCAGCATTCGTTTACTTTCGGCCCGTTACTGTCATTTTCTGCTTGTGGGCCAAATACAACCCGTGGTTACAATCGGCCCGTTTGTGGCCCGTTAATACGTTGGGCCGTTTTCATAGCGTCATCAAATACGGCCTATTAACGATGACCCATTATGGTCGGCCCATGAACGGACGATTTCAACTCTAGCCCATTTACGGCCATAATGTGGTCTGTTATTGGCCCATGTTTGGCCAACCGATCATACGGCCCATAGAAGGCCCATTGATGATACAACCCGTAGAAGGCCCATTGTGTCTACGCCCCGTAGAAGGCCCATTGTGTCTATGCCCCGTAGAAGGCCCATTGTTTCTATGGCCCTTAGAAGGCCCATTGTTTCTACGGCCCGTAGGAGGCCCATGTTAACTACAGTAAATATGTAGCCCATTGTTAATGTGGCCTAGTTTTAAAAAATAGGTTATTCCGGCCACTAGCAAACCGCAGAAAAAGAACTGCAGTGACTACAAGAAAGCAAATAAACAAGACAATGGAAATAAATAAGCAAGCAACTTACGCTAGGCTATCATGGCTATTACACATATTACATCCGCTGGGCATCAAAGTTCGCCACAAGTGCAAATATAGGGAACAAAGCAGCATATAAACGCCGCAGCAAAACAAGTCCAGAACTGGAACCACTTCAGAAGAGCTCAAGAAACAATATCCTGGGTACCCACAATGCTGGCAAGATGCTTAGCAAGCTTATTAACTTTCTCTTGTTTGGCGCTTAAATCCTCCAGCACTTGCTATTGCACCAGAAAGTATGCATCTGAATTCTGCAGTGACTTCCTCAGTCCTTCGGCTTCCTGTCGCATAACATCTGATCGATGTCTTTCAACTTGAAGTTGAGACTCAAGAAGCCGAACTGATTCAGGAAGCGAGTACGAAGAGCTGGTGCCAGCAGTAGTAGCCAGTAACTCGAACACTACATCAAGACAAGACTTTGGGGTTGTCTTAGTGTCTTCAATATAGTTTTTATCAGCTTTCTTGGAGAACAACAGGGATGTCTCACTATCTTGAACCTGATCTGCATTACTTCCTTTACCATTGCATAACGGGGTACTCTTCTCCAATATTTTATCCACGTTCTAAAGGAGAAACAAACAAACACATCACAGGTTTACAATGTAGTATATGAAACTCATTTTGGTAAACCAGTTCAGTAGTAAGGTGGACAGGATAACAGCATGAAACAAACATATATCTATGTAGTATGGTCACTGTATGGTCTATATCATTCTAGTTTATGTTGCCAAATCAAGATAGATACAGTTCGAATCATATCTATTTAAGACAAAGCAGCATAGACAGAATATAAGTGTGGGAAACTACAGAGCAATAACAACATTTGTAATGTGCATGGCATGAGAACATAACTGTTTATTCAATTGAAACTGAAATCAACATAGAGCAAGTTACAAAAACAAACACGTTAAAGAAACAGGTTTAAACATACCTGTTGCGCCATTGGAGTTTCAATTGCATCCTTCAAATTTGAAATTAGTTGGTATGAGTAAATACAGTGATGCAAGAGCAAAGTAGTATGAACCATAGCTACGGAACCTGACCTGAGAACAATTCTTCTTCTGCTTTAAGCGTTGACTTGGGGTTCGGAGTGGTGGTCCTCGTGCTTTGGGCACTGCAGTTGCCTTACTAACTACTCGTGTTTGGGTGCTTTGTGGTGGAGACGGTGCTGTGTGAACGGGAACTGGGTTACTATCTGCTGGGGTTGGGGTTAGAAGGGGTGTAGCTAGTTCTCTGTCCAACTAGGTAGGGGTACAATCTGCGTGAGTCTGGGTTATGTGTGGTGGGGCTGGTTCTTGGGCAAGTACAACCGTGGTTCTATCTCCATCGACAGGTAGCACAATCTTTTCTGAAGACCGTGTTTTTACTCCCACAGATACTGCCATCACCCCCTCCAATTGAAATGGCTGATAAACAAGAAAAGTAATTGAATGTACAGACATTGTAAGATAGACAGGTGCAATGGATAGTAGGGAAGAAAACAGGTCATGAAATAATTCACATTTATGTTGTCTAACCAAACAGAATAGCAGGACATAATTTCAAATATATGATGGCTAATTAAACAGGATAGCATGACACAATTTCACATGTATGATGGCTAACTAAACAGGATAGAATGACATACTTCAAAATATGATGACTATGTAAACAAGATGACATGATATAACTATACGATGTGTTTATTAAAGTGGTTGGCATGCCATAAATCACAAACATGCCGTCGATGGAAACATGATGGCATGATATAATTCACGGATAGAATGACATAATTCAAAATATGATGACTATGTGAACAGGATGAGATGATATAACTATATTATGTCTTTAGAAAATGGGTTGGCATGCCATCAGATACATGCTCTCTATGTGAACATCATGGCATGATATAATTCAAATATATGATTTATATACTAAGGAAGTGAGCAGAGGGCAATCACATATATGATGTGTCAACTAAGGAGATGGCATTCAATATCGTGTATATGATGTAAAAACTAAGCATTCCAATACAACATATGCATGATATGAGTAATATAACCCTGCCAAGTTTGAGCATACACCTCAGGGGGATAATAGGACTGGTCATCTGCCACTGAATCCTCCTCTGAAGAGCTATCTGTAACCAACAACATATCTGCTTCACCAGGTAGCATTGTCTTCTCTGAAGACCTTGTTTTCACTCCAGATTTCTCCATCACCAATTCGAATGGCTGATGCACAGGAAGAGCAGTTGAATATACAAACATTGTCGACAAAATCAATGAGAAATACAAAAGAAGGACGGCATGATATAATTCACATATATGACTGATAACCCACAAGTATATGGGATCGCAACAGTTTTCGAGGGTAGAGTATTCAACCCAAATTTATTGATTCGACACAAGGGGAGCCAAAGAATATTCTCAAGTATTAGCAGTTGAGTTGTCAATTCAACCACAC
This sequence comes from Triticum aestivum, assembly GCF_018294505.1. NCBI lineage: Eukaryota > Viridiplantae > Streptophyta > Magnoliopsida > Poales > Poaceae > Triticum > Triticum aestivum. The sequence goes on along the minus strand of NC_057814.1, from coordinate 237,071,712 downwards.
CTGGATAACTTAGTATCTGCAGCAAAGTATTTAGTAGCAAAGTAATATGGAAGTAACGGTAACAGTAGCAAAAGTAATATTTTTGGGTTTTGTAGTGATTGTAACAGTAGCAACGGAAAAGTAAATAAGCGAAGAACAATATGTGAAAAGCTCGTAGGCATTGGATCGGTGATGGAGAATTATGCCGGATGCGGTTCATCATGTAACAGTCATAACATAGGGTGACACAGAACTAGCTCCAATTCATCAATGTAATGTAGGCATGTATTCCGAATATAGTCATACGTGCTTATGGAAAAGAACTTGCATGACATCTTTTGTCCTACCCTCCCGTGGCAGCGGGGTCCTAATGCAAACTAAGGGATATTAAGGCCTCCTTTTAACAGAGTACCAGACCAAAGCATTAACACATAGTGAATACATGAACTCCTCAAACTACGATCATCACCGGGAGTGGTCCCGATTATCGTCACTTCGGGGTTGCCGGATCATAACACATAGTAGGTGACTACAGACTTGCAAGATAGGATCAAGAACTCACATATATTCATGAAAACATAATAGGTTCAGATCTGAAATCATGGCTCTCGGGCCCTAGTGACAAGCATTAAGCATAGCAAAGTCATAGCAACATCAATCTCAGAACGTAGTGGATACTAGGGATCAAACCCTAACAAAACTAACTCGATTACATGATAAATCTCATCCAACCCATCACCGTCCAGCAAGCCTATGATGGAATTACTCACGCACGGCGGTGAGCATCATGAAATTGGTGATGGAGGATGGTTGATGATGACGACGGCGACGGATTCCCCTCTCCGGAGCCCCGAACGGACTCCAGATCAGCCCTCCCGAGAGGTTTTAGGGCTTGGCGGCGGCTCCATATCGTAAAACGCGATGAAACTTTCTCTCTGATTTTTTTCTCCCCGAAAGTGAATATATGGAGTTGGAGTTGAGGTCGGTGGAGTGTCTGGGGGGCCACGAGGCAGGGGGGCGCGTCCAGGGGGGCAGGCGCGCCCCCAGCCTCGTGGACATGTGGAGGCCCCCCTGACATGGATTCTTCTTCCAGTATTTTGATTATTTTCCAAAAATAAGTTCCGTGGAGTTTCAGGTCATTCCGAGAACTTTTGTTTCTGCACATAAATAACACCATGGCAATTCTGCTGAAAACAGCGTCAGTCCGGGTTAGTTCCATTCAAATCATGCAAGTTAGAGTCCAAAACAAGGGCAAAAGTGTTTGGAAAAGTAGATACGACTGAGACGTATCAACTCCCCCAAACTTAAACCTTTGCTTGTCCTCAAGCAATTCAGTTGATAAACTGAAAGTGATAAAGAAAAACTTTTACAAACTCTGTTTGCTTTTGTTGTTGTAAATATGTAAAGCCAGCATTCAAGTTTTCAGCAAAGATTATGAACTAACCATATTCACAATAACTCTTAGGTCTCATGTTTACTCATGTCAATAGCATAATCAACTAGCGAGCAATAATAATAAATCTCGGATGACAACACTTTCTCAAAACAATCATGATATGATATAACAAGATGGTATCTCGCTAGCTCTTTCTGAGACCGCAAAACATAAATGCAGAGCACCTTTAAAGATCAAGGACTGACTAAACATTGTAATTCATGGTAAAAGAGATCCAGTCATAGTCATACCCAATATAAATTAATAGTAATGGATGCAAATGACAACAGTGCTCTCCAGCTGGTGCCTTTTAATAAGAGGGTGATGACTCAACATAAAAGTAAATAGATAGGCCCTTCGCAGAGGGAAGCAGGGATTTGTAGAGGTGCCAGAGCTCGATTTTAAAGCAGAGATAAATAATATTTTGAGCGGCATACTTTCATTGTCAACATAACAACCAAGAGATGACGATATCTTCCATGCTACACACATTATAGGCGGTTCCCAAACAAAATGGTAAAGTTTATACTCCCCCTCCACCACAAGCATCAATCCATGGCTTGCTCGAAACAACGAGTGCCTCCAACTAACAACAGTCCTAGGGGGAGTTTTGTTTGCAATTATTTTGATTTGATTTGCATAAAGCATGGGACTGGGCATCCTGGTGACCAGCCATTTTCTCGTGAGTGAAGAGCGGAGTCCACTCCTCTCGAGAATAACCCGCATAACATGGAAGATACGGACAGCCCTAGTTGATACATGAGCTATTCGAGCATACAAAACAGAATTTCATTTGAAGGTTTAGAGTTTGGCACATACAAATTTACTTGGAACGGCAGGTAGATGCCGCATATAGGAAGGTATTGGTGGACTCATATGGCATAACTTTGGGGTTTAAGGGATTGGATGCACAAGCAGTATTCCCGCTTAGTACAAGTGAAGGCTAGCAAAAGACTGGGAAGCGACCAACTAGAGAGCGACAATAGTCATGAACATGCATTAAAATTAATAAACATTGAGTGCAAGCATGAGTAGGATATAATCCACCATGAACATAAATGTAGTGAAGGCTATGTTGATTTGTTTCAACTACATGTGTGAACATGTGCCAAGTCGAGTCACTTAAATCATTCAAAGGAGGATACCACCCCATCATACCACATCACAACCATTTTAATAGCATGTTGGCACGCAAGGTAAACCATTATAAGCTCCTAGCTAATTAAGCATGGCATAAGTAACTATGATCTCTAGTTGTCATTGCAAACATGTTTATTCATAATAGGCTGAATCTGGAACGATGAACTAATCATATTTACAAAAACAAGAGAGGTCGAGTTCATACCAGCTTCTCCCATCTCAGTCAGTCCATCATATATCGTCATAATTGCCTTTCACTTGCATGACCGAACGATGTGAAAATAATAAGAGTGCACATGCATTGGACTAAGCTGGAATCTGCAAGCATTCAATAAGCAGGAGAAGACAAGGCAATATGGGCTCTTGGTTAAATCGACAATAATGCATATAAGAGCCACTTCAACAATTTAATTATGGTCTTCTCCTATCAACCCCCAAAGAAAAAGAAAAGAAATAAAACTATTTACATGGGAAAGCTCCCAACAAGCAAAAGAAGAACGAGGGGTTTTCTTTTTAATTATTACTACTACAACATGAAAAGTAAACTAACTAAAAGCTACACTAATTTTTTTGTTTTTCTTAAGGTTTATTAAACACACAAGAAGAAAGCAAAAAAAGGAAAACAAACTAGCATGGATATTACAGTGAAAGAGTATGAGCACCGACATCTAACAATGAGTGTGTAAACATAAATGTAATGTCGGTGAGAAATACGTACTCCCCCAAGCTTAGGCTTTTGGCCTAAGTTGGTTTATTGCCACCGATGGCCTGGCGGATATCCATAGTTGTGGTTGGGGTCGTACTGAGATGCAGCGGTCATTGCATCGTGTGCTGCAGCTTGGAGGCGAGCTATCTCAGCCCTCCTCCTATACTCCTCCGCCTCCTCTCTGGTTATGTAATGTCTCCCTTTTTCCTGAAAGTCAAAGAGAGTAGGGGCAGGAAGAACAATATTGACGGCGTGACGCCTGTCAAAGATTAGTCTGTACTGGAGAGGTGGTTCATTCCTCTCGACAACCTGATGATGAACCATAGCATTAAAGTCTAGATAAGTAGGAGGCAGTTCAATATCATTATCACGTATGGTTACACCAAGAAAATCAGCTAAGCGGGTTGCATAAATTCCACCAAAGAAATCTCCATTAAATCTATTGTGATGCAACCTACGCGCAACAATAGCTCCTAAATTATAAGATTTGTCTCCTAACACAGCACTCCTAAGAATACTGAGGTCAGGGACAGACATGTGACATGCTTCATCCTTACCATTTATGCACCTACCTATGAAGAGAGCAAAATAATGTATAGCAGGAAAATGAATACTCCCTATTGTAGCTTGTGTTATGTCTCTAGATTCCCCCACAGTTATACTAGCAAGAAATTCTCTAAATTCATATTTGCGAGGTTCACTAGTACTACCCCATTGTGGAAGTTTGCAAGCATTGGTGAAATCCTGTAAGTCCATAGTGCAAAATTTTTCATAGAGGTCAAGTAGGACAGTTTGAGAATTATGTGAAGATGAATATTCAAACCTCCTCACAAATGAACTAGTGAGATAGTGGTACTGGCGGCACTTTTCTCCCTCGAAGCTCACAAGATCAGCGTTACGCAAATACGCGTTAAATTTTTCCTTGATTCCCGCTCGATCCATAAAGTCTTCTGAAGGCCATTCACAAGGCCGCACTGGAGCGTCCCTTGGTGGTTCCTCATCAGCATCACGCATTGCAAGCCTGGGTCCTTGCTTCCTTGAAGGACCAGCTTGGTACATTTTCCTAAGCATATTTCTTCCTCTGAAAAATTTCTGAAATTTTTAGTAACTTCAAATAAAAGTGAACCAAGCTCAACAAAATTGATAGCAACTACTCCTACAAGTGCCTAGAGCCTATATCATGCATTAGAACTACTTGGAACCATATAAATTTGACATGCAAGCTCAAGAACATGGTCACCTAGGCAGCACAAATTTGCAATGAATAAAGCACTAGAACAAAAACTAATTGGACCAATGGAGGAGTCACATACCAAGGAACAATCCCCCCAAGCAGTTTTGTGAGAGGTGCTTTGAGCAAGGAGATCGAAAATCGCAGAAAAATGAGCTAGAACTCGTGCTTGAGCTGGATGGTGATTTTTTGGGAGGAAGAAGAAGTGTGTGGATGCAGGAATAAGTGGAGGGGAGCCACCGTGGGCCCACGAGGCAGGGGGCGCGCCCTGGACCCTCGTGGCCAGGTGCTTGCTCCCCCTGCTGTGTTCTCAGTGCCAGATATTCTCAAATATTCCAGAAAAAATCATATTCCATTTTTAGGGCATTTGGAGAACTTTTATTTTCTGGGTATTTTTATATTGCACGGATAATTTAGAAAACTGACAGAAAATACTATTTTTACTTTATTTCAACTAAATAACAGAAAGTAGAGAGAGGGTACAGAAGGTTGTGCCTTCTAACTTCATCCATCTCATGCTCATCAAAAGGAGTCCACTAACAAGGTTGATCAAGTCTTGTTAACAAACTCATTCCGAATAACATGGAACTAGAGAAATTTCGAATAACACTATGTTACCTCAACGGGGATATGCACATCCCCAATAATAAGAATATCATATTTCTTCTTGACATTAGGAAGATGAAATTCAAAACCTCCAAAAATAATCGATGGAATTTTTCCAATAGAATTAATACTATAGAGTTGAGGTTGTTTCCTCGGAAAGTGTGCCGTATGCTCATTACCATTAACATGAAAAGTGACATTGCCTTTGTTGCAATCAATAACAGCCCTTGCAGTATTCAAAAAAGGTCTTCCAAGAATAATAGACATACTATCGTCCTTGGGAATATCAAGAATAACAAAGTCCGTTAACATAGTAACATTTGCAACTACAACAGGCACGTCCTCACAAATACCGACAGGTATAGCAGTTGATTTATCAGCCATTTGCAAAGATATTTCAGTAGGTGTCAACTTATTCAAATCAAGTCTACGATATAAATAGAGAGGCATAACACTAACACCGGCTCCAAGATCACATAAAGCAGTTTTAACATAATTTCTTTTAATGGAGCATGGTATAGTGGGTACTCCTAGATCTCCAAGTTTCTTAGGTATTCCACCCTTGAAAGTATAATTAGCAAGCATGGTGGAAATTTCAGCTTCCGGTATCTTTCTTTTATTAGTGACAATTTCTTTCACATACTTAGCATAAGGATTCATTTTGAGCATATCAGTTAATCACATACGTAATAAGATAGGTCTAATCATTTTAGCAAAGCGCTCAAAATCCTCATAATCCCTTTTCTTGGATGGTTTGGGAGGAAAAGGCATGGGTTTCTGAACCCATGGTTCCCTTTCTTTACCATGTTTCCTAGCAACAAAGTCTCTCTTATCATAACGTTGATTCTTTGATTGTGGGTTATCAAGATCAACAACAGGTTCAATTTCTACATCATTATCATTACTAGGTTGAGCATCATCATGAACATTATCATTAATATCGCTAGGTTCATTAACTGATTGTGTTTCAGGATCAGAAATAGAAATATCATTTGGATTCTCAGGTTGTTTAGTAATAGGTTCACTAGAAGTATGCAAAGTCCTATCATTTTTCTTTTTCTTCCTTTTAGAAGGACTAGGTGCATCAATATTATTTCTCTGAGAATCTTGCTCAATTCTCTTAGGATGGCCTTCAGGATACAAAGGTTCCTGAGTCATTTTACCAGTTCTAGTAGCCACTCTAACAGCATAATCATTATTCTTACTATTTAATTCATTGAGCAAATCATTTTGAGCTTTAAGTACTTGTTCCACTTGAGTGGTAACCATAGAAGCATGTTTACTAATGAGTTTAAGTTCACCTTTAACTCTAGACATATAATCACCCAAGTGTTCAAGCGTATCGGAATTGTATTTCAATTGTCTACCAAAATAAGCGTTGAAGTTTTCTTGTTTGACAATAAAATTATCAAACTCTTCTAAGCATTGTCTAGCAGACTTATAGTGAGGAATGTCACCTGCATCAAATCTATAGAGAGAATTTACCTTTACTACCTGTGTCGGGTTATCAAGACCATGAGCTTCTTCAATAGGTGATGGATTAAGATCATATGTTTCTTCAATAGGCGGTAAATTAAGACCATGTATTTCTTCAATAGGAGGTAAGTTCTTAACATCTTCAGCTTTAATACATTTTTCTTTCATAGATTTCTTTCCTCTTGCATATCTTCAGGACTGAGAAATAGAACACCTCTTTTCTTCGGAGTTGCTTTAGGAATAGGCTCAGGAGTTGGCCCAGGAAGTGTCCAATTATTTTCATTTGTCAACATATTATTCAATAGAATTTCAGCTTCATCCGGTGTTCTTTCCCTAAAAACAGAACCAACACAACTATCCAGGTAATCTCTGGAAGCATCGGTTAGTCCATTATAAAAGATATCAAGTATTTCATTTTTCTTAAGAGGATGATCATGCAAAGCATTAAGTAATTGGAGAAGCCTCCCCCAAGCTTGTGGGAGACTCTCTTCTTCAATTTGCACAAAATTATATATTTCCCTTAAGGCAACTTGTTTCTTATGAGCAGGTAAGTATTTAGCAGAGAAGTAATAAATCATATCCTGGGGACTACGCACACAACCAGGATCAAGAGAATTAAACCATATCTTAGCATCACCCTTTAATGAGAACGGAAATATTTGAAGGATATAAAGGTAGCGAGTTCTCTCATCGTTAGTGAACAGGGTGGCTATATCATTTAATTTAGTAAGATGTGCCACTACAGTTTCAGATTGATAGCCATAAAAAGGATCAGATTCAACCAAAGTAATTATATCAGGATCAACAGAGAATTCATAATCCTTATTGATGTCTACTATGCAACCTTCTTCTTGTAGACGTTGTTGGGCCTCCGAGTGCAGAGGTTTGTAGGACAGTAGCAAATTTCCCTCAAGTGGATGACCTAAGGTTTATCAATCCGTGGGAGGCGTAGGATGAAGATGGTCTCTCTCGAGCAACCCTGCAACCAAATAACAAAGAGTCTCTTGTGTCCCCAACACACCCAATACAATGGTAAATTGTATAGGTGCACTAGTTCGGTGAAGAGATGGTGATACAAGTGCAATATGGATGGTAGATATAGGTTTTTGTAATCTGAAAATATAAAAACACCAAGGTAACTAATGATAAAAGTGAGCGTAAACGGTATTGCAATGCGTTGAAACAAGGCCTAGGGTTCATACTTTCACTAGTGCAAGTTCTCTCGACAATAATAACATAATTGGATCATATAACTATCCCTCAATATGCAACAAAGAGTCACTCCAAAGTCACTAATAGCGGAGAACAAACGAAGAGAATATGGTAGGGTACGAAACCACCTCAAAGTTATTCTTTCCAATCAATCCATTGGGCTATTCCTATAAGTGTCACAAACAGCCCTAGAGTTCGTACTAGAATAACACCTTAAGATACAAATCAATCAAAACCCTAATGTCACCTAGATACTCCAATGTCACCTCAAGTATCCGTGGGTATGATTATGCGATATGCATCACACAATCTCAGATTCATCTATTCAACCAACACATAGAACCTCAAAGAGTGCCCCAAAGTTTCTACCGGAGAATCAAGACGAAAATGTGTGCCAACCCCTATGCATAGGTTCATGGGCGGAACCCGCAAGTTGATCACCAAAACATACATCAAGTGAATCACGTGATATCCCATTGTCACCATAGATACGCACGGCAAGACATACATCAAGTGTTCTCAAATCATTAAAGACTCAATCCGATAAGATTACTTCAAAGGGAAAACTCAATCCATTACAAGAGAGTAGAGGGGGAGAAGCAACATAAGATCCAACTATAATAGCAAAGCTCACGATACATCAAGATCGTGCCAAATCAAGAACACGAGAGAGAGAGAGATCAAACACATAGCTACTGGTACATACCCTCAGCCCCGAGGGTGAACTACTCCCTCCTCGTCATGGAGAGCGTCGGGATGATGAAGATGGCCACCGGTGAGGGTTCCCCCCTCCAGCAGGGTGCCGGAACAGGGTCCCGATTGGTTTTTGGTGGCTACAGAGGCTTGCGGCGGCGGAACTCCCGATCTCTTCTGTTCTCCGGAGGTTTTAGGGTATATGGATATATATAGGCGGAAGAAATACGTCAGGGGAGCCACGAGGGGCCCACGAGGGTGGAGGGCGCGCCCAGGGGGTGGGCGTGCCCCCTGCCTCGTGCCTTCCTCGTTGCTTTCTTGACGTGGACTCCAAGTCTCCCGGGTTGCTTTCCTCCCAAAAATAACTTCTCCAGAAGGTTTCATTCCGTTTCGACTCCGTTTGATATTCCTTTTCTTCGAAACACTGAAACAAGGGGAAAAACAGGAACTGGCACTCGGCTCTGGGTCAATAGGTTAGTCCCAAAAGTAATATAAAAGTGCATAGTAAAGCCCATAAAACATCCAAGATGGATAATATAATAGCATGAATACTTCATAAATTATAGATACGTTGGAGACGTATCAGCATCCCCAAGCTTAATTCCTGCTCGTCCTCGAGTAGGTAAATGATAAAAGAAATAATTTATGAAGTGTGAATGCTAGCAGGTGCATAAGTTTGATCAATGATAATTTCAATCACCTTTTCTAGCATCATTATATGTCATAACAGTAGCTCAACTCATAGAACTTTTCATGATCAAGTAACAAGCTATTCACATGTTAAAGTATAGATCCTAAACTTTCTTGAAAACTAACAAACTATGTTCTCAGTCATCAAACAATTGCAATTCATCTTATTTTCAGGAAGAGTCTATGTCAGAGCTTTGATTCAGCAAACTTCACATACTCAACTATCATTTAGTCTTCCATGATTGCTACCACTCAAAGCATATTTTTAGAACAAATAGTATTCATCGAACACAGAGAAAGATAGGGGCTTAATGTTTCGCCTCCCAACCTTTTACTTCAAGGGTAATGTCAACAGGAATGATTCATGCTCAAATATATTTGAATGGCCATATATGCCTAGATCTTTCCATCACATGATGCTTGCTAACTAAAGAGTAGGTTGGAATGAGAAGGAATACTACCGACTCTTGCATAAAAGTAAAAGATAGGCCCTTCGCAGAGGGAAGCAGGGATTTGCAGAGGTGCCAGAGCTCGAAGAAAAAACAGAGATGAAAATAATTTTGAGAGGTATGCTTTCATTGTCAACATAACGACCAAGAGTTCCCAATATCTTCCATACTACATACATTATATGAGGTTCCCAAACAGAAAGGTAAAGATTTTTACTCCCCCTCCACCAACAATCATCAATCCATGGCTTGCCCGAAACAACGGGTGCCTCCAACTAACATCAAACCTGGGAGAGTTTTGTTTGCAATTATGTTTGATTTGATTTTGATCTTTTGATCATGGGACTGGGCATCCCAGTTACCGGCCATTTTCTCGTGAATGATGAGCGAAGTCCACTCATCGTGAGAATAACCCACCTAGCATGGAAGATACTGCTAACCCGTAGTCGCTACATGAGCAATTCAGGCATACAAAATAGATTGTTATTTGAAGGTTTAGAGTTTGGCACATGCAAATTACTTGGAACGGCGGGTAAATACCGCATATAGGTAGATATGGTGGACACTCATGGAAGAAACTTGGTTCAATGATTTTGGATGCACAAGCAGTATTCCCGCTTAGTACAGATATTTTGGCTAGCAAAGGATTCTAAATAGCAAGCACCACATGTTAGAGGATCCAAAACAATATAACTTATACAAATATACCCAAGCATAACTCATTATGTTGTCTTCCTTGTCCAACTTCAACTAATTTGCTCAGGTTTGAAAATAATTAATGGGGCTCACAATCATAGAAGATGTCCAAGATAGTATATTTATATGTGAAATCTCTCTTCCTTCAATATTCTTTCATGAATTGTTCAAGTGACCAATACAATGTTTGCTAACCTTCAATAAATTTACCACCTCTACTTCTTATATGTAAAGGCATTACTCCCCATGGGATAAGCATATGAAACATATATAATTTCAGATTTATGACATTCAAATCATTCAACCAATTACTCATAGGATATAAGTGAAGCACACGAGTAAATGACAAACTACTCCAAAAAGATATAAGTGAAGATCAATGAGTAGTTAAATAATTATGTAGCTATGTGAAGACTCTCTCTCATTTAAGAATTGCAGATCTTGGTATTTTACTCAAACAGCAAGCAAAGCTAAAGAAAATAAAATGACGCTCCAAGCAAAACACATATCATGTGGTGAATAAAAATATAGCTCCAAGTAAAGTTACCGATGAACGAAGACGAAAGTGGGGATGCCTTCCGGGGCATCCCCAAGCTTAGGCTCTTGGTTGTCCTTGAATATTACCTTGGGGTGCCTTGGGCATTCCCAAGCTTAGGCTCTTGCCACTCCTTATTCCATAGTCCATCGAATCTTTACCCAAAACTTGAAAACTTCACAACACAAAACTCAACAGAAAACTCATAAGCTCCGTTAGTGAAAGAAAACAAAACACCACTTCAAGGTACTGTAATGAACTCATTCTTTATTTATATTGGTTTTAAACCTACTGTATTCGAACTTCTCTATGGTTTATAAACTATTTTACTAGCCATAGAGTCATCAAAATAAGCAAACAACACACGAAAAACAGAATCTGTCAAAAACAGAACAGTCTGTAGTAATCTGTAACTAACGCAAACTTCTGGAACTCCAAAAATTCTAATATAAACTGGTGGACCTGAGGAATTTGTCTAGTAATCATCTGCCTCTGAATCCTCCTCTGAAGAGCTATCTGTAACCAGCAACATATCTGCTTCACCAGGTAGCATTGTCTGCTCTGAAGATCTTGTTTTCACTCCAGATTTCTCCATCACCAATTCAAATGGCTGATGCACAGGAAGAGCAGTTGAATATAAAAACATTGTTGACAAAAGCAATGAGAAATACAAAAAAAGGACGGCATGATATAATTCACATATATGACTGATAACCCACAAGTATAGGGGATCACAACAGTTTTCGAGGGTAGAGTATTCAACCCAAATTTATTGATTCGACACAAGGGGAGCCAAAGAATATTCTCAAGTATTAGCAGTTGAGTTGTCAATTCAACCACACCTGGATAACTTAGTATCTGCAGCAAAGTATTTAGTAGCAAAGTAATATGGAAGTAACGGTAACAGTAGCAAAAGTAATATTTTTGGGTTTTGTAGTGATTGTAACAGTAGCAACGGAAAAGTAAATAAGCGAAGAACAATATGTGAAAAGCTCGTAGGCATTGGATCGGTGATGGAGAATTATGCCGGATGCGGTTCATCATGTAACAGTCATAACATAGGGTGACACAGAACTAGCTCCAATTCATCAATGTAATGTAGGCATGTATTCCGAATATAGTCATACGTGCTTATGGAAAAGAACTTGCATGACATCTTTTGTCCTACCCTCCCGTGGCAGCGGGGTCCTAATGCAAACTAAGGGATATTAAGGCCTCCTTTTAACAGAGTACCAGACCAAAGCATTAACACATAGTGAATACATGAACTCCTCAAACTACGATCATCACCGGGAGTGGTCCCGATTATCGTCACTTCGGGGTTGCCGGATCATAACACATAGTAGGTGACTACAGACTTGCAAGATAGGATCAAGAACTCACATATATTCATGAAAACATAATAGGTTCAGATCTGAAATCATGGCTCTCGGGCCCTAGTGACAAGCATTAAGCATAGCAAAGTCATAGCAACATCAATCTCAGAACATAGTGGATACTAGGGATCAAACCCTAACAAAACTAACTCGATTACATGATAGATCTCATCCAACCCATCACCGTCCAGCAAGCCTACGATGGAATTACTCACGCACGGCGGTGAGCATCACGAAATTGGTGATGGAGGATGGTTGATGATGACGACGGCGACGGATTCCCCTCTCCGGAGCCCCAAACAGACTCCAGATCAGCCCTCCCGAGAGGTTTTAGGGCTTGGCGGTGGCTCCGTATCGTAAAACGCGATGAAACTTTCTCTCTGATTTTTCTCTCCCCGAAAAGTGAATATATGGAGTTGGAGTTGAGGTCGGTGGAGCATCAGGGGGCCCACGAGGCAGGGGGGTGGAGGCCCGCCTGACGTGGATTCTTCTTCCAGTATTTTTATTATTTTCCAAAAATAAGTTCCGTGGAGTTTCAGGTCATTCCGAGAACTTTTGTTTCTGCACATAAATAACACCATGGCAATTCTACTGAAAACAGCGTCAGTCCGGGTTAGTTCCATTCAAATCATGCAAGTTAGAGTCAAAAACAAGGGCAAAAGTGTTTGGAAAAGTAGATACGACGGAGACGTATCAATGACGCTTGGCTAAACAGCATGGCATTGCATAATTCACATATATAATGCCTTGTAACAGGATAGCATTGCATAATTCACATATATAATGTCTTGCATGGCTTTGCATAATTCACATATATGGTAATTGGACACTAAACAGGTGGCATTCACACAAATCATGTCTAAACTAAGCAAATGACATAGCAATGCAAGATACCATACGCACGATATGAGCAACATAACCCTACCAAGTTAGAGCATGCACCTCAAGGGTGGGGGATAGGACTGGTCATCTGTCTCTGAATCCTCCTCTGAGGAGCTATCCGTAACCAGCGAGATATGCGCTTCGTCAGATAGCATAGTCTGCTCTGAAGACCTTGTTTTCAATCCAGAATTTTCCATCACCGTGTCAAATGGCTGATGCACATGAAGAGTAGTTGAATGTACTAACATTGTTGACAAATGTAATACGCAACGAAAAAAAGGATGGCCTGATATAATTCACATATAAGATGACTGGCTAAGCAGGATGGCATTGCAAAATTCACATATATGATGCCTGGCTAAACAAGATGGCATTGCATAATTCACATAAACGATGAATAAACTAAACAAATGGCATTCACACAAAGCATGTCTAAACTAAGCAGTTGACATATTTGATGTATAAAGTAAGCAATGCAAGGCACCATATGCATGATATAACCAACATCAGCATGCCAAGTTAGAGCGAAGACCTCATGGGGTAAATAGGAGTGGTCTTCTGCTTCTGAATCCCCCTCAGAACAGTTATCTTCCTCTTGATTACGATCCGAAATGGGTGGAGGGGGGCTGCCTTTTTGCCCACCATGGAGCCACGTCTGCATGAAATTTTATTGCCACGCAAGGCTCGTCTCTTTTGCTCTACATGTTCAGTTCCATTGTGTACAATAACTAACATGCATAGGAATAAAACATAGTGAGATTATGTAAGGAGTGAATGCACAAATCCAGAGTGATGGTAGCAAACTGTGGATAGACCCAAAACCAATGATAGCAGGCAGATAATAGCTTTAGTTAAAAAATACAGATAATGGCTCCTTTAATATTTGTTTGCACCCAACATGAAACTCATAGTAGACACCCGAGATTAACCAGATAGTAGACAGATAGTACTGATTGCTGCCCCAATATGTACCCCACAACCATTTAAAAACTCAAGTTTCAGTATAAGTTTGGACCTGAGTCGGAGTCTAATAGGTGAACACGACGATAAAGTAGCATGTCATCATATTAAGCGATGCATAATGTAAGCAGACACGGAAGAGTGCGACCTCTCTTGCGGACCCGTGTAGTCCTCAAGGTCATCTGCTCAGTTGATGATGGTAATGCAGTTGTCGTGGCTGCCGGCAGCGGGGAAGAAGATCTGAGGCGGCGAAAGACAGTCTGGAGAGCGGATCCCTGCTGTGGTGAGCCCTTCCGTCGTTGGAGCAGCTGAGCTGGGGTGGAACACAACACCGCAGGAGTAGGACAAACCACACAAGGTTTTCTTTGACACATATCTGTAACAGAAGTAATTGTGTAAGGGCTTGTTTGAATTTGAGGATTCTAACAATGCAGGGATAGGAAATAGACAGGAATAGATAGGAATGCACGTGCAAAATAGAGAATTTAAAAACACAGGATTTCTGCCAATCTAGGTGTTTGGTTCACAAGAATTGGAAGATCACAGGATGCAAAGAAGCATGGTGAAAATAAGTCAAACCACAAGAAGTGTACAACCTCTTTGGCGAAGCCATGTCGATCTCAGCGTGATTGGGTTGGCCGGTGAGGATGCTCCGACTGACTTGGCTGCCGGAGGAGGGGAAGAAGATCTTAGGCGTCTGGAGATGGAGCCCGAGGTACTACTCCGCTGTGTTGGAGGGTTTCATCGTTGGAGCAGCTTCGGTGAGTTGTACGACGCCGAGGCTGAAGCAGGACAAGAGAGACAACGTTAACCTGAGTGGAATTCTAATAGCATCTCCAATAGATGACGTAAAATACATAACCACAAAGTGCTAGATGTATACATCAGCCGCTCATCTCTGAACTTAACTATCGAAACTGAATTTAACTGTCGAAACAGAACTTAACTGTCGAAACTGAATTTTGCTGTCAAAACTGAATTTTACTGTCGAAACTGAACGCATTAGAGGTGAGGCTACATGTCAGTCGACTGACTTTTTCATCTCTGGTCAGTCGATTTTGCAGCCATTGGATACGAAATCAAGGGCCTGCAGTTCATCTTCAACCTCCACCCCCTGAGCCGCCAGCCACCACCGGCCAAACAGCCGCCCCCCGCCGCCCGCGGCCGGCGGTGCGCCGCCCCGCCCGCCTTGAAAACACTCCCCACCGCCGGTCCGCCGCCGCCCCGGCCATCCCTCTAGGCCCCCCCGTGCCAAGCTTTTTCTCCGACGATCCCCACGCCACCGCCGGCGACCACCGCCCCCACCCTGAACCCTAAGATAGATAGTGGGGTACTTCTCCGGCGAGCCCCCCTCCCCACTGCGGCTAGTTCTTCCTTAACTCTGGTGAGCCCCCTACCCCCTAAAAATCGACTGACCCAAAAGTCGATTTAGTCGACTGAAGTGTAGCTAAATCAGAGCACCATCGCAAGCAAGAGCAAGAGCGAGAGCAGCAGCAAGAGCAAGAGCAGACCAGGCAGGGGACCGAGAGCAAGAGTAGAGCAGCAGCGCGAGCGAGAGCTAAAGCAGCAGCAGCTCCTACTGATGTGGACGTCACCGCCGAGGGAGCGACGCCGTGGAGGAAGTGGCCGGCGACGCCGCGGTGGATGGAGCCGCGCCATGTCGGCTCGGGACCGAGCGCCGGCAGCACCGTGAGATCGAATCAAGAAGAAAATGCGACGATTAGTGTACAACCTCTTTGGTGGCGCCAATTAGGCCGCAACTTCATTCGAGGAAACGGTGATGCTGATGCTCTTCCGGTGGTGCAGGTGAAGACGACGGTGTGGGAATGGAGGTGGCGCGAAAGATGAGGGGAACGTCGGGGCAGCTCCTTGGAGGTGGAGGACGGGGTGGCTGAACCGGCGGGATGACTAGATCGACGACGGATCCTCATCCGGTACGGTGGATGAGGGACGTCGAGGTGTTGCTGTGGACGACATCGTCGGGGAAGAGGCTCCGGCTGGGTGGCGGATGGAGGAGGGTGTGGGGCTTCGCGGGTTTTCCCGGCCTCGGTGTATGAATGGGTGGGCGGATGGGATGGGAGTGGGGAACCATGGCTTAGGGACGCGCTTGTCCGAAATGTGGGGTAAGTTACAAAAGTACCCCCATCGATTTGAGGCGGTTCTTTCGGTTCAGGGGTATCACGGGCATTTCGCGTGTCGGGATTTCACAGGAGGTGGGAGTTTTCGCGCGTGTTGTAATTTTGGAATAGCAAGGCACAGGTTGAGATGGAGGGAGTTGTCGGAGCACAACCAGACAAAGATATATCTTAAATATTTCGGGCTAACAAGGCGCGAATTGAAATTTCCGGACAAGCCTAACGTGTACTGTACCAAATCAATTCGCACTACAAATGTCATTCAAAACTTTGAATTCATGTTATGTTCAATTAAAATATTTCGCTACGTGTATAATGCATGCAACCTAGTACTCAAATGAACGTTTTAGTGCATTCCAAACGTATATACTACCGCTTCAATATGAACTAAATTTGAATTCGTTTCTCTGTTTGAATAAGATCTACAATAATGATTGTTGTGAAGTCAAAGCGTTTGAATTCGTTTATCTGTTTTAATAAGATCTACAATCGTCATTATTGTCAAGTTAAACCATCGTTTGTGTATTATCTTCACAGCACACCACATGATTAGTCTCGAGTTACATATGAACTATGTGTACTATATGAACTCGAACTCGATTTTTTGAATCCACTTTATGTTGATTTCAAATCATAGTACATTTCAAGCTCTAGCTAGATCTTCACAAACTAAACCATGTCTCATATGTATAATGTGTTTATCACATTATGTATGATGCCCCGCCCCCTACGCCTACAAGTATTTAGATGTGAGTTGCAAACACCACACATTACCACAAATTCAAATAAAATGTGAGAATGTTCGATATATAGTATTGTTTAGATTGTTCGATATTTAGTTGTAAGCTGCAAACGCCACACATTATCACAAATTCAAATAAAATGTGAGATTGTTCGATGTATAGTATGGTTTAGATTGTTCGACATTTAGCTGTGAGTTGCAAACGCCATGCATTATCACATTATGGTATAACATGTGCAAAACCACAACACGCGTATCACCGCTATATTCATGCATGCATATGTTTAAAACACTATGATCTCCTATTCAAATATATGAATCCACTTTCATATCAAATTATGATCTTTGTTAGTCTCTTACACCCACACAATCCTCTAACCTTTGTAGCTACCACTAACTTTCTCTCGTGCATGCACACGCCCTCCTCGCCCTCCCCCTCCCTCAGCATTCTATCCATCGCGCACATTCATTTTTTTCTTTAGGTCGTTCTCCCACAGTCTCCACAACTCCTTTCCGACACACACCGATCGATAAACCTCTCCAGCGATGTCTGCCTACAACATACACACGCACCTTCAATCTCCTCCTTTATGTGTCCTTGCCTCGTGTCTCTCATACGGTCCCACACACGTGTAAACTCTCGCCCCTCTTTTCATCGATCTCACAACCGCACACTCCTCCCCCTATCTAGCTAGTAGCTGGGCCTCTCGCACCACCTCCTAGCTCCATTCTCTCTGTCTATCCGTCTCGCCGGGCCTTATTTGCCTCTAACAAATGGACGTACACCGACCGATCTCCCGCTATACATATAGCTAGCTAGGTCCTTATAACTCGTTTTTCCCCACGCGTCGATCGATCTACCTCATTAGTTATGTCTCTCCCTTCCTCCGACAAACAACAATTGATCTACCGATCTAGTTAGGTTTGCTTACCAAACACATGGTTCCCCTTCATCATCCATGGATGTGTCCCGACAGATCTATCACGCACATGCACACACAGAAACACATCCCCACTCTTATTGATAATATTGCAGTTCCACCCTCAGTTTGTCTAGTAGGCCTCTCCCACCATCTTCGAGAAGCAACTCCATCACCCATCCAGCACTCTACCCCTCTCCCTCCCTCTCTCTCTCTCTCTCTCTCTGTCCCATCCTATTTCCCGTCCTTCAGTTATGTATGGATGTCGACCGATCTCCCTCAAGACATAGATGGGTCTCTCCTTCTCAACACATATACGAGTCGTTCTACCTCTATAGTTAGGCCTCTGCCTACCCCTCCCCCACCCCCTCGCACACACACACACACACCGATACATCGAGCGCTCTAGTCATGTCTCCCTGCCACACACAAACTTGACCTGTGCCCTCTGACGTTCCGGTAGCTAGGTCAGTCGCCCTATATCTTTGACTTGCACACACACACAATTTCGATGGCTCTCTTCATCGATCTCGCACCCACCCACTTGATCCTCTCTTCGACTCTATCGATATCTATGACCCCTCCCTCTCTTCTCGTGGATCGCCCGACCCTCTATATATGATATGGATAGGCCTCCATTTCACACACATTGCATGCAAAATTTTGTTTGAGATGTCATCGACACATATTCCCACAAATACATTCACGAAATCAACCTCCCCCCCCAAAACAAAAAACACTCACGAACGCACAAGCCATTTGTCTAGGTTTGTATCTCTCACACACACCCACGTAGGTGGGGGACGTGCACGAAGAGAAGAGGTGCACGCACGGCGCACGTACTCCCGTCTCTTTCCCAACCACACCCGCGCGGGTACACGGTGGAGCTCATTTCTGTACGAAAAGGCAGCCCACGTGGTAACTTGACACGTGTACTGGTTGTCCACTAGATGGAGGGAGGATCGTCTACCACGGGTGAACAAACAAATTGCGACTTGACGCGTTATGTTAAAAAAGAGGCAAACCATGTGGGGCCTACCTTAGAGGCAAGGCTCTATACACTGGAGTACTTTTGATGTGTCCCGTCAACTCGCAGAACGAGGAGAAGCTTGCTTAGTACGCCGTCTCCCCCGCCCACGGGCGCGGTGGCTCGCAGGATGAGGTGAAGCTTGCTTACTACGCCTTACGCCCGCTCCCTCGCCCACGCGCGCGGTGGCTCGCAGGACGAGGAGAAAATTTTACTAGTACTCCCTCCGTTTACTCCTCGTCCCTACCTTGGTTAGAGAGATTATCATATTGTTTGGAATATATGTCCTTTAGTAGATTTCAATATGAACTACTAGTACATACTCCAAACACTGATGTATATAGACGTATTTTAGAGTGTAGATTCACTCATTTTGCTCCGTATGTAGTCCATATTGAAACGGACGTAATAGTACGCACTCTCCCTCGCCCCTCGACCCTCGCCACGTGGTGGACGTGCAGCAATTCATTCGGTCTCATATAGCCAGAACGATATATACTGCAGTACCATTATTGCTCGACTTCCCGAAGAGGCGAAGAGCCAATCGCAAGGTTAATAGTTTGGAGATGCCAAGCGCAAGGTTTATAGGAGAACGAGTAGTAGGTGCCGCGTCATTTATAAATAAAGTTTTTTTCTTCAGTGGCACGTACGCAATATAAATAGGTTCATATGGAGAGAAAAGGAAACCGCTCCACTATATACATAGGCAGGACGAGCCTACACGGTTGCTTGCTGGGGTTGCTCTCTTCAGTTTTCACACTCTCTCGCACAAAACCACTGTGGCCACATCTCTAACATCCCGGCGGATCACGTCCGCCGGGGGAAGGGGTGGATGCTTAGTGTAGATGCGGTCGCCGTCGCCGACGGCGAAAACCCACTGTCGGCACGTCCCGATCAGGGGTCCCCGCCATTCTCTCTCACAAAGCCGGTGAGGTTGCCTTCGTCCATTGCTCACTGCCGCGACGTGGGTAGTTGCCTCCTCCCGCCGCCCTCCTCTAGGTTGAGCTACGTCCCGACATCCCTCAGGTACAACTCCCTTTACAGCCGGCTTGCACCACTGCTCCAGCTGCCCACATCACTCCATGTGGATATTTCTCTACTTCTTTGCCCCGCACATACCTCTACTGGCTTCTACGTACTGTATTTGTGATGAGTTTATGTCTCATCAACTAGTCCCAGTAATCTTATTCTAATCACGCTTCTTCAATTTCTTTGCCACAGGGATGCTCATCTCGATTTTGGTGAAACTGCACAAAATGATCCGATGGTCGAAGGGTTGCAAACTTCATTTCTTAGGAAGCGCCGACGTTGCCAGCAAATTAAAGCCTGGTTAGGGTTTACGGTTCAAGGGCTAGGGACTGCATGGATCGTTTTTTCTTTAGCTGTCTCTGTTTCAATGGCTAGGGACTGCATGAGTAGTAGTAGTACTGTACGCCTTACGCCCGCTCCCTCGCCCACGCACGCGGTGGCTCGCAGGACGAGGAGAAAATTTTACTACTCCCTCCGTTTACTCCTCGTCCCTACTACCTTGGTTAGAGAGATTATCATATTGTTTGGAATATATATGTCCTTTAGTAGATTTCAATATGAACTACTAGTACATACTCCAAACACTGATGTATATAGACGTATTTTTGAGTGTAGATTCACTCATTTTGCTCCGTATGTAGCATAAAGTTGAGACACTTATTTTGGAACGGAGGGAGTACATATTTGCTATGATCTGTCAATCATTGAGATGCAATAGCATGCATGTTAGTCTCCTTTGTATTTGATGAAATGTTGCAACGGGCAACCTTGGACGCAAGATACATGTAACAGAAGCTGGAAGCTTCATAGCATTGTACTATCTCGCTGATAAATTACAGTACGTACTATACAAGTACTTCCTCCGTTCCTAAATATAAGTCTTTGTAGAGATTTCACCATGAACCACATACGGATGTATATAGATGCATTTTAAGTGTAGATTCATTCATTTTGTTCCGTATGTAGTCCACCTAGTGGAATCTCTACAAAGACTTATATTTAGGAACGGAGGGAGTACTATGTAAAGAGTTAGGTGTCGCACGGTGTCCAGAAAATATGGTGATAGTGTGAGGTGGGCCATGTAATCACTGAGCCTGCGTGTTTTCACTGCTCTTGCACTCCTCCGCCGTAAGAATGGAGAAAATTGTAATCTAGTAGTACCTCCTTTCGCCGAAAGCGTGGGACATCCAGCAGTCCTACCACCTCAGTAATAATGACCAATGAGCCGTCAAATCACATAGACCCAGCAATAAGTTGGACGGACGAAGCAACCATCACTCTTGAATCCGCTTCTCCCTTCAACGCAGGCGCCAGTGAGAGGTCGCGTCCGCTCTGCCCGGGCATGAATGCAGCACCGATTCTTTGGAGCGGCGCTAACCGTTTCAAGTGGGAAGCACGCGCCGGCGATGGAGGGGCTTTGGGTGGGCCAGGCTGGTCAGGAGCGGGCGTGGCAGCTGTCCGCCTGTCCCTACCGGACGCCCGGAAACGAGAGGATGCACCGACTCTCGCAGCTAAAATCGTACACTACACACCATCTCTCTATAGGAGTAGGTCGATCTGTCGCTCCCTAACACACACATGCTGTTAAACACACACACGCACACACACACGCACACACAGGTTCATAGAATAGGAAAATTGTGCGAGTGCGAAGCCACAGGAAGTGAGATACAAATGGAGTACGTACAAGAAGAGAAGAGGCGACGGATATTCCATCAAACCTGGACTGAGGAGTAGTACTCCCTCCGTCTAGGTGTTAAGTCATCCTACGGAAATCAGATATTCCCAAAATGTTTAGGCGTCGTCCATTAACTTCGCATCTCAATCCCCTCCTGGCCTCGTTGCTAGCGAGCGTTGTTACTTAGGGAGTGTTTGGATCCTTAGCAAGAACAACTTATAGCATAGCCGGGCAAGGTTAGGCATTTGGAACTGTTAAAATATGTTAGCTTTTGTGTGCCAGCTAGCTTGGGTGGGCTAGAAAAACCTTGCTAGCTCAGGAGAGCCAGATCGGCTCGCTTCCGACGGCAAAATTCGCGTAGTAGTAACATAAACTAGTAACATATGCATGTTCTACTAGTCCAAGTTACTCACCACTATGACCAGCCTAAGCAATGTAACCAAACGCTCCTTAATTACTCTGCCTTGTTATCTCCCCCGGAAACCCAATGCATGGAGCGCAACTACGCGTTGATCAGTCAAGAAATCAAAGTCGGCTTGCATGCGAGTTAATACGTGGCCCTGCATGGTAGCTAAAACGACATCTCTTAGTTGTTTGGATTAATTGTTGCGTTTAGAGACAGAAATCAGGGCTTTGATTGGAGGAATGACCGGTCAAGTTTCTCCTTCTCCTCCAATCTGCTTGCACCTTGGTCCCGCTGCACCTTCTAACGTGACTTATTACACCTAGACGGAGGGAGTCGTACGAGATACGGTGGCACACTGACTTAGGTCGAATACAAGTGCCCAAAATTGTGTGCATGTTATAATAAGGATTCACTTAAAATAGTACGTGAGCGAACAGAGGGATCAATTGGACAGTGTTCCGGAGCAGTAGCGAGATGTGTGAGGTAAGATACACCGCTGGCGCTTTTAATTTTTCTTATTAATTTGTTTGTTTCACCCTCTGACTGGTGGGACCCAACGTACTACGTGGAGAGAGGTAAGGTGACTAAGGCTGCATTATTTCTGCACCACTGTGGATAGTCTTACCACCAAAGCCACATGACACGATTATGATTTAAATCCCAATGACTCCCACACACAAAAAAAACACGGCATGCTTGTCACACGAATGCAGGAATGTATAAAAGGTTATTTTCCTCTCGTTGAACAGAACGGGAGGGTTGTGTAGCTAGTCAGCCTGTTCGCTCATCAAACTTGAGGTCTCGGGTTCGATAACTACACTTGAGCATAATTCGTGCCAGGAGGATTCTTTGACTGGTCAAAATGGATGGATATGGAGCTATACGATCTCGTAGTGACTGTATAATCACCTCATCAGGTATAAGCTGCAGCCTCGGCGCTTGTTTTCGAGGGTTTGCACTCTTCACACTCTCTCCAGTATATATATACACGCTAGAGCCTCAGCGCTTGTAGTTGCTCTCTTCACACTCTCTCACCCTCTCCAGATCTAAACAAGACTTCGTTGGCCTCTCTCTCTCTCCCCTCATTGGTGGTCTGCTTGTAGTTGCTCTCTTCACACTCCCTCACCCTCTCCAGATCTAAACAAGACTTCACTGGCCTCTCTCTCTCCCCTCACTGCTGGTCAAGGAGCCGGCAGGATCCGTCCGCCGGGAAGGGAAGGAGGCTTAACGCTGTCGCCGTCCGCGAGGGAGGGAATCCACTACCGGCGCAGCTGTTCACTTTCACCCAGCGGCGGCGCGGGAGGGCCTCCGACCCTTCTTCTTCGCCGCCGTACATAGTGTGGGTCGAAAGGCCTCCGGTCGGCCACCGAACCACACCCCAAGAACCTTAAGGTATAATTTACTTATTCCACGTGCATTGCTCTAGCTGCATGTGGGCGTTTTCCGCTTCTGCACTCGAATCTAGGTGTTGGATCAAACAGGAAAGTAGTGGGGAAAGTTGTATACCATGAATCTAGGACGTGGTTCAAAGAGGAAAGGTGGGGAAAGTAGTGGGAAAAGTTGTATAGCATGAATCTAGGACGTGGTTCAAAAAGGAAAGGAAGGGGGAAAGTAGTGGGGAAAGTTGTATCGCATGAATCTAAGACGTGGTTCAAAGAGGACAAGAATGGGGGAAAGTAGTGGGGAAAGTTGTATAGCATAAATCTAGGACGTGGTTCATAGAGGAAAGGAAGTGGGGAAAGTACTAGTATAGACTGGCTATCCCTGTAAACAAACACCCTCTAATAATGCCACTGGAAAATTGATGCAATGCCACAGTTAAAAGCAAATTACATGTTTAACAAATTTTATTCTTAATATTATCTCTTTGTTAATATAAATCAATGCCACCGTTTGAGAAATGCTATTGTCTTGCTTTCTTTCCCATTTAGATAAGGTAGATGCTTCTTTTTGTTGGCTTCTGTGTCATCCACCGTTATTGACCACTAGTTGTTACCTTTGCACCTCTGTGTAAACAGGGTTATCTACTTCACCTCATTGCCAATTGTGACCTTTTGTTGCACTACTCAAAACACTTTTGTTTTAAGAGTGTTTTGTGCAATTCAACCAAAATGTCACACCGACAACGTTGCTTGATTGCTTGATCTTAGTGGAACTGCACAAGAGGAGATCTTACTTCCTATTCGTGTTGGCAAATTTGGTTCAGATCTTCTTATTGTGAGAGGTC
Source organism: Triticum aestivum (assembly GCF_018294505.1). NCBI lineage: Eukaryota > Viridiplantae > Streptophyta > Magnoliopsida > Poales > Poaceae > Triticum > Triticum aestivum. Next base: position 237,047,482 of record NC_057814.1, on the reverse strand, counting down.
AGTACTAGCCTTCTTTCACATGATTCTGCAGTGTGCTTTCATATGTTGTGCTACTTGTACGGTAATGTTGCTTGATTTTAGTGAACTGCACAAATGGAGACAAGACTTCCAATCTGTATGTGCACCGTAATATCCCATTGAGGTAAGATAAGGGTATTTCACAACTGTTGGCCTGTATTTTGCCACTTTCATCAGAAAACTAATGTCATTGTTTAGTGCTATACTTGTGCAACCTAATTGACATGCCAAATCTTACATTGAAGGCAAAGCTTGTCTGTTATTGAACCAAGTGATGAAGGGGAAGAACAAGCGGAAGAAAAACAAAAATTAACTCCTGGTGCTGTAATGAAGCACTGGAACTGTGATGATACAAGTAATGATATAGTTTTGCATCTTAATTTATTGCTATGGCTGGAACGAGCAATTGTTTTGCCACTGATTTGATGCCACTCTTAATGTAATATGTAATTATCTCTACTTGTGCAAACATGGATCTTCTTTGAAGATACCATATATTTTAGTGGAACCACACAAGAAGATGTTGGAAACATTAATCTAATCGAGGAGTATATAGTAAGCATGGCCACCACAGTAGATAGCAACAGATGGTTCCGGAGAAGTGCTTCATCTGTATGCTCTACACAATAAGCCTCCTGACAAAGGTTGGTACTCGCCCACTGATTTCATCCATATGATTGAGCTTTGTCATCTCTATTGGTGTTGTGCTACTGTTTAGATACTGTCATCAAAACGTGGTATTGTCCTTGAGAAGTGCTCCATCTGTGTTGTTTTAAATATTTCCTTTCCTTTTTTTCGAGCAAACTGGGATGCTAGCATTTAGTTATCCTCTTGTCTTTGCACAACGGGATCACCCTCCTCTGAAGAAGAATATGGTGTACGTGAGGTGACAGGTTCCGATTATGCCAGGATGAAGAAGCCCTGTCTATCTTCTCATCAGAAGGAGCAGTTGAAGGATGGTTACATTACCCCCCACAAGACCAAACTAACTTCAGCTCAGAAGGACTGACAAATCTCCATTTTCTTGCTATGATGCGCGAGTACAATGTTGTTCTAGGATTCTTTCCGGTGAGTTCCATTTTTGTAAAAGTGTGCTCTACATGGACCATGTAGGTGCCTGTTTAAACTGTCAATTCATAGTACAGTTTGCTTTATACTAATCACTTTTTTTGTATTTGTGCAAACAGGGGTGCTCAGCTTGATTTCAATGGGAATTGCACAAAATGTTCATGAATACATCGAATCATTCATTTGCACCACAAGAAAGGAGGTGTCGATAAGTTCAAGGTGTTGCAACATATAAGGGTGAAATCATACAAGCTACGCGCGAATTTGGTTGATTTTGGTGGAACTGCACAAAAAGAACAGCTGGTTTATTTAGCACGAGGTGCCATGTCAATGTCCAAACTGATGGCAAACCCTGCCCATTCCACAATCATAGGCATTTGATATTTTGGAATGGGAAAACCTTGTCAAATTTTGCTCATTGATTTTAGCAAGAAGACACGCGTTTGATATTTTCGAATGGGACGCCCTTTGCTGTCAGCAGCGTCGATCCATTTTTTCTTTATTCTTTAGTTGTGAAGTAAATATTGGCTCTGACATGTGAATCACTGAGATGCATAATCATCGATTGTTTTGAATGTTCTCTATGACATGTGAATCGCTGTGATTGCAATGTACAGGAACGCTAAAAAGCTGCTCAAACTCTTTGTACTCCTTCTGTTCCTTTTTACTTTGCACATTGTGAAAGTGCATACTTTTTTATATAAGATTGGTCAAAGTAGAGATACTTTGGCTGTAGACGAAACTTGTATGCAGACTAGAAAGGACCGGAGGGAGTACATGTGAAACTGCTGCAAACGAGGTGATCACCCTAGGAATAATGCTAGTACGTATCGTTTTGCATGTTCATCCAATGCCAGTGATACAAGAATTCGAACTAATCGAAATAAATTCATTCATACACGGTCCGATTTCATATAAACATGCCGGATTTCATTACATTTCATACATTCTTCAACTAAAAAGGGGTGCGCTGGAGGTATAATTAATTAACCGAAGCTACCCACCTATGTCCGGCTAAGCCGAACAGAAGCTTCAGTGACTTAACTGCAGGTGCAGTTGCATAACTGACATGTGGCCCAGATGCCTGTTAGGCCCACGTGTCAGTCAGCCAACTGCACCAGCAGTTAAGTAGAAGCAGCGTCCTTCTCCAACATAGCTCTCCGACTCCACGTCGCTGCCAAGAAGCTAACCGGCCGTCAGTGGTCAACCTGCCTAGCTTGTCATAGCGATTAGGGTAACTAGGAGCCCAATGATCAGGATCCCCACATGACAAACACCTTTCTTCTTGCATTCTTCTTCTTGAAGTTCGTGTGTTGCACAGCCTTGTTCTTCCCATCAAACTATGCTTTACCATCAAACTTGCCCTTGTTCTTGAACTTGTGGGGCTGGAAGTTCTTCTTCTGTACCAGATTGGCACTAGATCCTCCCTCAATTCCTCGAGCACGTGTGTCCTTTGCTCTCGCCTTTTCTTCCACATCAAGAGTGCCAATGAGATCCACGAAGGAGGAAGCTTAGTGATGATACCTCCGGCAACAAACTTGTCCGGTAGCATACAACTGAAGTGCTCAAGTTCTCTAGCAAATGACTGTATCTCATGAGCTTGCTCAACCACGGAGCGCTCTTCAATCATCCTGTAATCATAGAATTGCTCCATGATGTACAACTCAGTGCCAGCAACCGGAGGGTAGCAGCGGTGGCCTTACTTGGACCCGAGCGGCGGCGACCTACCGTGTTATACTCTTCCTCGTTTTCTATGTGGCGCGGCCTCGTTGGCAGCGGGGCGGGGCCTCGGCGGAGCCGACGATGTCCTCTGTCTCGTTGCCGGTGGGCGGCGCCTCGGCGGAGCGGGGGAAAATCCTCCCCCTCGTTGCCGACAGGGTGGGGCCTCGGCGGAGCCGGCGGTGTCCACTGCCTCGTTGTTGGCGCCGCGAGGCCTCGGCGGAGCAGGGCCTCATCAATGCCATCAAAGCGGGGACTCCTCGGAGCCAGCATTGTCCTCTGCCTCGTCCTTGGTCTCGCCAAACAGCGCCTCGGCCGCTTCATCGCCCTCCTTGTAGGCGGACGCAGCCTCCACCACCCGCATGCGGTACCGCCAGCGCTCGAGGCGGCCCTCGCGGGCGGAGCGGTATGAGTCGAGCAGTGCCTCCTGCTCCTCCCGCTTCGTGGCGATCTGATCCTCCGCCTGTAGGTGCTCCTGGAGGAGATGGTGGTTGTAGGCGACGTCAACTTGCGCCTCCCGGAACTGCTCCTCATGCTTCTGCCTCACCGTGTCCATATATTGGGCACGGGCCTCGACGATGGTCATGGTGCAATGCACCGGCAAGGATGGCGCGGAGTTGGGGGTTGGCGCCGGATCGTCGACTACCATGTTCTCCATTGGGACGTCATCATCCTCCGGCTGCCTGCCGGCCAGCCAGTCGGCAGCAATGGCTACCATCTCCTTGTGATCCGTCGTCTGCCCGTCTCGAAGAGCGCTAGAGCGTGAGGAAGCCATGGTGGGCAGTAGTGGTGTGGACAGGAGAATAGGAACGGATGCGGATGACTGCGGCTATGGCCGGCGCAACAGTTTATATAGCAATGGTGGGCGGCGGAGGGACGGACGTGTGGCGCCAGAGTAGCCGCCTCGGCAACCGCGTATCATTAATGTGGGCGGCAGAAGGACGGACGGACGACACTTGTGTCGTTTGAAGGCGGAGCAATCACATGCACCGGGAAGCGAGGCAGGCGGCGCTGACCGTTTCGGGCGGAAAGCGCGCGCGGGCGAGGGAGGCAGTCTGGGTGGGCCAGGGCAGTCAGACTCGTGCTTGGTAGCGGGTCGGTCCAGCAGCCGGACATGCTGGCTCGCCAGCTACCTCGCCGAGCTGAGCGACGACAATCAGACGATGGACGTAGCTTCCGACCAGGAGCCGGCGCCACTCTCCAAGCCGGTTCATGCCGTGTTCACCATAGAGCAGGTGCGGCCGCACTTTGACGCCCTAATGGCGGAAGAGCTACCAGCACTGGAGGACCTGTGCTGCAACCTCCGTCTCCTCAACGAGCACCGGTGAACAAGCGAACGACAATGCCGTCGCAGACATGTGGCCCTATGATCCTGGCTCCCCGAATGAGCAGCGGGCGCTGTATGAGACCATCCGTAGGGCCCGCGAGGCCCTCTCCGTCGTCCTTCGAGTTGTTGCGCTCGCCGTGGCGCCGCCGTCTCGCGTTGTCAACATGGTCAACGGACATGAGGATGAGGAGATGACTTTACTTGGATAGGATGACTGCAAGTGCCTCCTTATTAGTATATAAAACTATAATTTTTTTTGCTTCCTCCTGGTTTCCTGACATCACGGTCCCACACCATCGTCAACCTATGTAGTCAATAAACGACAGAATTGCACAAGAAGCGGCCGACAGCTGGGACCAAGCAGCTCGAGCAGTATTTGTGTTTTTGAGGTGTGAGCACTGCAGAGTTTTTCTTGAGCGATGTTTAGCCCAGATATTAATTTTTCTCCTCTGAAAAACAACGAAAACATCACTGCAGCTATTAACTGGGCGGGTTGTGGCCCGTCTAGCCCAGGCCAGATATCCAGCCCAGATATTAATTTTTTTCAAGCTGAAAATGGCTATCCCAGCTATACTTTTTTTAGGAATACCCAGGCAAGGTCAAGCTGGGCTGCAAATCTTTCCTAGGAGGGATGCATTAGGCTTAACAAGAAAATGGGCTTTAAGAAATAATAAATGGGATGTAATTATAAAAACTGGGCAATAACTATAAAAAATGCACCAAACACGTAATTACTTTATAATATATTATTTTTGGATATTGAAATTTTTTATTTCATTAATTTTGCGAGCGCAATGTTTCGTTGGAATTTTACGTAATATAAATTTATATCGAAATTGTATTTAATCTGACTAGAAATTTCGGGATAAAAATATTTCAGATCCCATCAAAATGTGGGAAATTTTATTGAATTCTGTTTTGAACGGTTGGTTGAAACGGGCTGTACTTTTAACAAACTGTAAATGGGCTGTAGTAAATTCCATTAGAATTCAAAAATTGGCTGCACATTCTTACAAATCACAAATGGGCTATAAGTTCTCTGCCACACACTTGTGGCCTTACTAAGTTGAAGCGTCCCCTAAAAAAAAGAGAGTTGACGCGTATGCATGGCTTTGTCAACTTATAGTCAACACACGGTTCTAGCAGCAGTGGCCGTTGGATGTCCATCCAACGGATGCCGTGCTTCTTCTTCAATCTCGGATATTCTAGCTTCACCCGCCCAAAAAATGATTCCTCCCCCTGACATCTGGGGTGCACCGTTTCGGAAGCTGACCTGTGGGCCTACTAAGTTGACGCGTACCAAGGGCTTTGTCAACTTAGTCAATATAAACGATTCTAGCTGCAGTGACCGTACGATGTCCATCCAATGGCCATAGTGCTTCTTCAACCTATGGTCTTCTTGCTCCAGCCGCCCAAAGCAGTGCCAGTTGTGCCGCATGCTCCTGACTCCTGTGGCCGGCTGTGCTGCCGCAGAGGCCTCACCGCCCCCTACTATTCCCACCGCTGGCCAGGCCCTGCGGCGACGGCAGCCTCACATCGCAGCCGAACCAGTGAACCCTCGTACTCCTCTCCGCGCGGGCTTCCACTGCCGCGTCTTCCCCGGCTCCGCGTCGTCCCCTTCCTAGGCCTCGCCGTCGTCCACCGCCCTGGTGCTCTCGGCGTGGCGTGGTCAACGTGGTCAAGGAACGGCTTCCATCGGACGTGGACTGTACGTGGAGAGGCTGACAGCTGGGTCCACGACGGCAGCAAGGAAGTGCCTCCTTATTATGAGGAAAATAATGATTCCTCCACCTGACAGCAGGGACCCACTGGACGGGCCACCATATTTCGCAAAAAAAAAAAGTTTCCCCCCTGACTGCTGGGACCCACCAGACGGGCCACCGTATTGCGCGAAAAAAATATTCCCCCCGCTGTCAGCTCGGACCCACCAAAAGTGCCTCCTTATTACGCACAAAAAAAGAATACTCCCCTTGCTGGTTGGGACCCACCATGGTCGGAGGCTGACTTGTGGGCCTACTAAGTTGACGGGGACGGAGTGCTTTGTCAACTTAGTCAATATGAACGATTCTAGCTCCAGTGACTGTACGATGTCCATCCAATGGCTGTAGTGCTTCTTCAACCTCTGGTCTTGTTGCTCCAGCCGCCCAAAGTAGCGCCGGTCGTGCCGCATGCTCCTGCCTCCCGTGGCCACCTGTGCTGCCGCGGAGGCCTCACCGCCCCTACTATTCCCACCGCTGGCCAGGCCCTGCGGCGATGGCAGCCTCACACCGCAGCTGAACTAGTGAACCCTCGTACTCCTCTCCGCGGGGGCTTCCACTGCCGCGTCTTCCCCGGCTCCGCGTCGTCCCCTTCCTAGGCCTCGCCGTCGTCCACCGCCCTGGTGCTCTCGGCGCGGCGTGGTCAACGTGGTCAAGGAACGGCTTCCATCGGACGTGGACTGTACATGGAGAGGCTGACAGCTGGGTCCACGACCGCAGCAAGGAAGTGCCTCCTTATTACGCACAAAATAATTATTCCTCCACCTGACAGCGGGGACCCACCGGACGGGCCACCGTATTTCGTGAAAAAAACATTTCCCCCTGACTGATGGGACCCACCAGCTACATCTTCGCACGCAAGGAAGCGCGTTCGGGCAAAAAAAAAAAACGATTCGCCCCCCTGACTGCTGGGACCCACCAGCTACATCTTCGCACGCAAGGAAGTGCCTGACAGTCGAGACCCACCTGGTCGAAGCGTACGTAGCATTGTCATTATGGTCGCGAACGTGTACGTACATACTGGTCGATCTAGAGGCGCACACGTGTCGTAGTAGAGGCGCGCACGTAGCATGTACACATACGTACAGCGGCCAGGGTGCAAGAAAGTAAATACGGCCACGTACGTACATACGGACGGGGTCTCGAACGCCTACTCACGCGTACACACGGCCAGGGCTCGTGTACATGGCTGGGTGGGAACGGAGAAACAGCGTCGTCGTCGTGTTCATGGGGAGCCAACCGGCTGGGTCAGAACGGAATGCGTCGTCATGTTCATCGGGAGGGTTTGGACGGAACAACCGATGGAAACAAGGCCTAGCGTACCGCAGAACGGAGGAAACGACCTTTTGTTCGACCGGCCACGTTCGAAACGGGATCCTGTTCATCGGGAGGGGTCTGGCGTACCGCAAAATGGAGGAAACGGACCTCCTACGGTCGAAACGGGGGTCCTGTTGATCGGGAGGGGTGTGGCGTGCCGCAAAACGGAGGAAACGGACTTGTGTTGGAGCGCTACGGTCGAAACGGGGGTCCTGTTCATCGGGAGGGGTGTGGCGTACCGCAAAACGGGACTCCACGGGATATTGTTCATCTCCACCGTCGACCCCCTCCAGCCTCCACGGGCTACTGTTCATCCACCGTCGACCTCCTCCAGCCTCCACCCGCGCTGTTCATCCACGGGCTCCTGTTCATCCAGCCTCCACCGCGCGCTACTCCACCGGCTACTGTTCAACCAGCCCTCTCCACGGGCTCCCGTTCAACCACCCCTCCACGGGCTACTGTTCATCCAGCCCTCCACCGTCTACTGTTCATCCTGCCCTCCACGGGGTGGTCCTGTTCATCCTGCCCTCCACGGGGTCCTGTTCATCCAGCCCCAACCGGCTCGATCGATCGGGGTCCTGTTCATCCAGAGGCAACACCACGGGGTCCTGTTCATCCACCCCACCGGGAACTGTTCATCCAAACCCCCTCAGCAACGCTCACTGTTCATCCAGAGGCAGCATCGATCGTCTTCAGTTAGCAGCAGTAGCGAAGGAATCGCTCGATCGGGTTCAGTTAACAGCCATTGATCGATCGCTCGGGTTCAGTAACGCGTAGCCTGCAGTGCAATCGCTCGGGTTCAGTTAGAGCCCAACCCCTCGCACCCACGCGCGTGCGTGTATGAGGGAAACGCGCATCGCTCGGCCCTGACCACCCACCGTAACCGGGAACACCCCGATATTTTCCTCGCCCTCGCTTCTACCATGGTTTTTTCTGTCATGGACGGCCCAAAGAATGTCATGCAGCTGCGTCTCCGGCCCGCCCAGGACGAAAAGCCCATTTTCTGTCATGATTTTTTGTCATAGAAGTAGGACCCCACCACATCTATGATGATACCATGTTTTGTCACAATTATTGTCATAGAAGTGTCATAAGTATGATGAAAAAAAATTCGTTCGGCCCAAAATGTCACGGATGTGTCTTTTTTTTGTAGTGAGCCTATCACACCCGATCATCACGTGGTGTCTCAGCACGATGAACTGTCGCAACGGTGCATACTCAGGGAGAACACTTATACCTTGACATTTTAGTAAGGGATCATCTTATAATGCTACCGCCGTACTAAGCAAAATAAGATGCATAAAGATAAACATCACATGCAATCAAAAAATGTGACATGATATGGCCATCATCATCTTGTGCCTTTGATCTCTATCTCCAAAGCACCGTCATGATTTCCATCGTCACCGGCTTGACACCTTGATCTCCATCATAGCATTGTTGCCGTCTCGCCAACTATTGCTTCTACAACTATCGCTAACGCATAGTGATAAAGTAAAGCAATTACATGGCGTTTGCATTTCATACAATAACGCAACAACCATAAGGCTCCTGCCAGTTGCCGATAAAATTTTCAAAACATGATCATCTCATACAATAACGTATATCACATCATGTCTTGACCATATCACATCACAACATGCCCTGCAAAAACAAGTTAGACGTCCTCTACTTTGTTGTTGCAAGTTTTACGTGGGTACTACGGGCTTCTAGTAAGAACCATTCTTACCTACGGATCAAAACAACAACGGTGATTTATCAAGTTTGTTGTTTTAACCTTCAACAAGGACTGGCCGCAGTCAAATTTGATTCAACTAAAGTAGGAGAAACAAACACCCGCCAGCCACCTTTATGCAAAACTAGTTGCATGTCCGTCGGTGGAACCGGTCTCATGAACGTGGTCATGTAAGGTTGGTCAGGGCCGCTTCATACAACAATACCGCCAAATCAAAATAAGACATTGGTGGTAAGCAGTATGACTATCACCACCCACAACTCTTTGTGTTCTACTCGTGCATATCATCTATGCATAGACCTGGCTCTAATACCATTGTTGCGAAACGTAGCATGCAATTTCAAAAAAATTCCTACACTCACGCAAGATCTATCTAGGAGATGCATAGCAACGAGAGGGGAGAGTGTGTCCATGTACCCTCGTAGACCGAAAGCAGAAGCGTTTGACAACTTGGTTGATGTAGTTGAACTTCTTCTCGTTCCAACCGATCAAGCACCGAACGTACGACACCTCCGAGTTCTGCACACGTTCAGCTCGATGACGTCCCTCGAACTCTTGATCCAGCAAAGTGTCGAGGGAGAGTTTCATCAGCACGACGGTGATAACCCACAAGTATAGGGGATCAACTGTAGCCTCTTTCGATAAGAAAGGTGTCGAACCCAACGAGGAGCTAAAGGTAGAACAAATATTCCCTCAAGTTCTATCGACCACCGTACAACTCTACGCACGCTTAACATTTGCTTTGCCTAGAACAAGTATGAAACTAGAAGTACTTTGTAGGTGTTGTTGGATAGGTTTGCAAGATAATAAAGAGCGCGTAAATAAAAAGTAGGGGCTGTTTAGATGAAGATACAACTAAAGTTAGTTTTAGTAGAGAGTTTTTTGTCACAAGAAAGTTATTTGTCCCTAGGATATCGATAACTAGACCGGTAATCATTATTGCAATTTTATTTGAGGGAGAGGCATAAGCTAACATACTTTCTCTTCTTGGATCATATGCACTTATGATTGGAACTCTAGTAAGCATCCGCAACTACTAAAGATCATTAAGGTAAAACCCAACCATAGTATTAAAGCATCAAGTCCTCTTTATCCCATACGCAACAACCCCCTTACTAGGGTTTATGCTTCTGTCACTCAAGCAACCCACTATAAGCGAATCATGAACGTATTGCAGCACCCTACAGTGGAAATCCCTCATGCTTGCGCGACACGGAGAGCACCATAGGATAGCACCAATAATAAAACATGCAACTCAAACCAATCACGATCATCAATTAACCCATAGGACAAAACGGATCTACTCAAACATCATAGGATAGCCATACATCATTGGGAAATAATATATAGCGTTGAGCACCATGTTTAAGTAGAGATTACAGTGGGTAAAAGAGGGGTTACACCGCTACATAGAGGGGGGAAGAGTTGGTGATTAGGGCGGTGAAGTTGTTGGTGTAGATTGCGGTGACGATGATGGCCCTGGCGGCGTTCCGGCGCCACCGGAAGAGAGGGGGAGAGGGCCCCCCTTCTTCTTCTTCCTTGACCTTCTCCCTAGATGGGAGAAAGGTTTCCCCTCTGGTCCTTGGTATCCATGGCATGGGAGGGGCGAGAGCCCCTCCGACATTGGATCTCTCTCTGTCTCTCTCTGTTTCTGCGCTCCCAGATCTGGCCTTTCACCGTTTCTTATATTCCCGGAGATCCGTAACTCCGATTGGATTGAAATTTGAACACGATTTTTATCCGGATATTAGCTTTCTTGCTGCAAAAGATCGGGGTGTCCATGAGGGTCAGGGGCGCGCCCCTGCCTCGTGGCCTCCTCGGGCATCGTCTCGTGTTGATTCCACTTCCCAAAATTCACATATATTCCAAAAAAAATCTCCATCAGTTTTTATCCCGTTTGGACTCCGTTTGATATGGATTTTCTGTGAAACAAAAAACATACAACAAACAGGAACTGGCACTGGGCACTAGATTAATATGTTAGTCCCAAAATAGTATAAAAAGTTGCCAAAAGTATATGAAAGTTGTATAATATTGGCATGGAACAATAAAAAATTATAGATACGACGGAGACGTATCAGCATCCCCAAGCTTAATTCCTGCTCGTCCTCGAGTAGGTAAATGATAAAAAAGATAATTTTTGATGTGGAATGCTACCTAGCATAATCTTGATCATGTAATCTAATCATGGCATGAATATTAAGACATGAGTGATTCAAAGCAACAATCTATCATTTGACATTAAGACAATAATACTTCAAGCATACTAATAAAGCAATCATGTCTTTTCAAAATAACATGGCCAAAGAAAGTTATCCCTACAAAATCATATGGTCTGGCTATACTCCATCTTCACCACACAAAATATTCAAATCATGCACAACCCCGATGACAAGCCAAGCAATTGTTTCATACTTTTGACGTTCTCAAACCTTTTCAACTTTCACGCAATACATGAGCGTGAGCCATGGATATAGCACTATAGGTGGAATAGAATATGATGATGGAGGTTGTGTGGAGAAGACAAAAAGGAGAAAGTCTCACATCGATGCGGCTAATCAACGGGCTATGGAGATGCCCATCAATTGATGTCAATGTGATTAGTAGGGATTGCCATGCAACGGATGCACTAAGAGCTATAAGTGTATGAAAGCTCAAACCGGAAAGTAAGTGGGTGTGCATCCAACTTGCTTTCTTATGAAGACCTCGGGCATTTGAGGAATCCCATCATCGGAATATACAAGTCAAGTTCTATAATGAAAATTCCCACTAGTATATGAAAGTGATAACTCAAGAGACTCTCTACATGAAGAACGTGGTGCTACTCTGAAGCACAAGTGTGGTAAAAGGATAGTAACATTGTCCCTTCTCTCTTTTCTCTCACTATTTTTTCTTTTTTTTGGCGGGCTTCTTTGGCCTCTTTTTTATTTGGGCTTCTTTGGCCTCTTTTATTTTGATAACCTCACTTGGGACAATGTTCTAATAATGATGATCATCACACTTTTATTTACTTACAACTCAATACTAGAACAAAGATATGACTCTATATGAATGCATCCGGCAGTGTACCGGGATGTGCAATGATCTAGCGTAGCAAAGATATCAAAAACAGACAAACCATGAAAATATCATGCTAGCTATCTTACGATCATGCAAAGCAATATGACAATGAATGCTCAAGTCATGTATATGATGATGATGGAAGTTGCATGGCAATATATCTCGGAATGGCTATGGGAATGCCATGATAGGTAGGTATGGTGGCTGTTTTGAGGAAGATATAAGGAGGCTTATGTGAGACAGAGCGTATCATATCACGGGGTTTGGATGCACCGGCGAAGTTTGCACCAACTCTCGAGGTGAGAAAGGGCAATGCACGATACCGAAGAGGCTAGCAATGATGGAAGGGTGAGAGTGCGTATGATCCATGGACTCAACATTAGTCATAAAGAACTCACATACTTATTGCAAAAGTCTATTAGCTATCGAAACAAAGTACTAGGCGCATGCTCCTAGGGGGATAGATTGGTAGGAAAAGACCATCGCTCGTCCCCGACCTCCACTCATAAGGAAGACAATCAATAAATAAATCATGCTCCGACTTCATCACATAACGGTTCACCATACGTGCATGCTACGAGAATCACAAACTTCAACACAAGTATTTCTACAATCCACAACTACCCACTAGCATGACTCTAATATCACCATCTTTATATCGCAAAACATTGCAAGGAATCAAACATATCATATTCAGTGATCTACAAGTTTTATGTAGGATTTTATGACTAACCATGTGAATGACCAGTTCCTGTCATCTCTCTAAATAGATATAAGTGAAGCAAGAGAGTTTAAATCTTTCTACAAAAGATATGCCCACGCTCTAACAAATATAAGTGAAGCAAAAGAGCATTCTACAAATGGAGGTTTTCTATGTGAAGAGAAACAGGCAATCCAAACTTCAAATGATATAAGTGAAGCACATGAACCATTCTATAAATCAACCATGGACTATCTCATACCAGCATGGTGCATAAAACAAAAGTGAAAACTAAATGCAAAAGACACTCCAAGATTTGCACATATCGCATAAACGAAACGAATCCAAAAACATACCGATACTTGTTGAAGAAAGATGGGATGCCTTCCGGGGCATCCCCAAGCTTAGACGCTTGAGTCTCCTCGAATATTTACTTGGCGTGCCTTGGGCATTCCCAAGCTTGAGCTCTTGCCTTTCCTCCTTCCCCTCACATCGAGACTTCCTCGATCTTCGAACACTTCATCCACACAAAACTCAACAGAAAGCGCGGTAAGATCCGTTAGTATAATAAAGCAAATAACTACTCTAAGTACTGTTCCAAACCAATTCATATTTAGTTTTTGCATTGTAGCTACTGTAATATAACTTCTCCACTGATAGAAATCGATAGTTTCATCAAAACAAGCAAACTATGCATCAAAAACAGAATCTGTCTTAAATAGGACAGTCTGTAATAATCTGAACATTCACCATACCTCTGGTACTCCAAAAATTCTGAAATAATTTGGAAAAATAAACAATTTGTATATAAAGACAGTACAAAAAATTTCAGAACCGTTTGACGTTCCAGTAAAAAATGTAAAACCGCGCACTACAGCCAAAGTTTCTGTTCTGCACCGCACAAACCAACAAGCAATGTAAACATCCTAAAGGCAAATCTTGGCACATTATTTTTATAATACAATGGAATTGTACAAGGGGATAATTATTTTTGTTCAAAAGTTTCTGTAACCAAGATTCACAAAGTTTCCGTGAGCATGAACAAAGTTCAAGGAGCTCCCCCACTTCAACAATGCTTGTCTCTCTCACTTTCACTTTCCTTTTTGAAAAGTTTTGGGTTCCCCTCTTTATTTTTTTGTTTTTAAACTATATAAAAGCACTCAACAGAAATAAATGACTCTCTAAAACTTCCGGGTTGTCTCCCTGGCAGCGCTTTCTTTAAAGCCATTAAGCTAGGCATATAGTGCTCAAGTAATGAATCCACCCGGATCCCAAGGTATATCAAAGCCAATTTTAATTAACAATGATTTGTAATTTAGTAGTGAGCACAAAGTAACATATATCATGTAATGACGAAGTCTAACTCTCTTCCTATGCATCGGCATGTCATAAAAGAACAATTCATGCACACATAGTAAAGGCCAATGCATAGTATAAACAGTTTCTTGCAATTTTATCATATTGGAAACATGGAGAGGCGGAGATGTAGTTCCTCTCTCATAATAATTGCAAGTAGGAGCAGCAAGCACACACATATTATATCTATCAAAATCATCATGTGTAGTAGTGAAACGCAACCCATCAATATAATCCTTAATAAGGGCAAACTTCTCCGATATAGTGTAGTCGGGAGAATTCAAAAAGATAATAGGACTATCATGCGTGGGTGCAATAGCAACAATTTCATGTTTAACATAAGGAACTATAGCAAGTTCATCTCCATAAGCATAATTCATATTGGCATCTTGGCCACAAGCATAGCAAGCATCATCAAAAAGGGATATTTCAAAAGAATCAACGGGATCATAACAATCATCATAGCATTCATCCTTCAGTAAGCACGAAGGGAAATTAAACAATGTATGAGTTGAAGAATTACTCTCATTAGAAGGTGGGCACGGGTGATCAATCCGCTCTTCCTCCTTTTGTTCTTCGCTCTCCTCCTCATCTTTTTCATCCAATGAGCTCACAATGTCATTAATTTCTTCTTCCATAGACTCCTGCAAAATATTAGTCTCTTCTTGGACAGCGGAGACTCTCTCAATAAAATCATCAATATAGGAATTGAATTCATAATTCTCATAGCAATATTTAAGTATAGCAAAATTTTCAGGTCAAACTGAATCATCAAAATCTTCAAACTCTTTAAACAAAGATTCAATTTCATAAGCACCCATAAAAGCAACGAATTCTTCTATTTGTTCCACATCATAGTAATCATATATACCATTAGCATAAGAAGCCAAGGTTTTATTATCATTAAATCTGCATGAAAAGGGAAGGTGTGGAGCCTTCATCCTAGAGCAACAAGTATAATCATATCTCAAGCATAGTTGCCGAGCATACCAATACAACATATAAATTTGATCCCATAATAGTTTCCCTTTTTGAGTCAAGCGATAATCCCTAAAGTATTCACGTTGATCCAATGTATCTCCCATAACATAATTGAATGGGGTTTTCTTAGGATTATCAAAGTAGTACATAATATCTTTCACATAATGAGCATCGAGGGTTTTAGGAGGTTCCCCATCTCCATGAGTAGCAAGTACCCATAATTTTTTTGGTGTTTCGTGTTCCATATCCATAACTAAAGATAGGGAACAACTTAGAACAGGAAATAAAAACTACTTAGTGATAAAGCAAACAAGCACACACGAGAATATTCACCCCACGCTATGACTCCCCGGCAACGGCGCCAGAAAAAGGTCTTGATAACCCACAAGTATAGGGGATCAATTGTAGCGTCTTTTGATAAGTAAGAGTGTCGAACCCAACGAGGAGCTAAAGGTAGAACAAATATTCCCTCAAGTTCTATCGACCACCGATACAACTCTACGCACGCTTAACGTTCGCTTTACCTAGAACAAGTATGAAACTAGAAGTACTTTGTAGGTGTTGTTGGATAGGTTTGCAAGATAATAAAGAGCGCGTAAATAAAAAGTAGGGGCTGTTTAGATGAAGACACAACTAAGTTAGTTTTAGTAGAGAGTTTTTTGTCACAATAAAGTTATTTGTCCCTAGGCAATCGATAACTAGACCAGTAATCATTATTGCAATTTTAGTTGAGGAAGAGGCATAAGCTAACATACTTTCTCTTCTTGGATCATATGCACTTATGATTGGAACTCTAGCAAGCATCCGCAACTACTAAAGATCATTAAGGTAAAACCCAACCATAGCATTAAAGCATCATGTCCTCTTTATCCCATACGCAACAACCCCCTTACCCAGGTTTATGCTTCTGTCACTCAAGCAACCCGCTATAAGCGAATCATGAACGTATTGCAGCAACCTACAGCGGAAATCCCTCACGATTGCGCGACATGGAGAGCACCATAGGACATCACCAATAATAAAACATGCAATTCAAACCAATCATGACCATCAATTAACCCATAGGACAAAACGGATCTACTCAAACATCATAGGATAGCCATACATCATTGGGAAATAATATATAGTGTTGAGCACCATGTTTAAGTAGAGATTATAGCGGGTAAAAGAGGGGTTACACCGCTGCATAGAGGGGGGAAGAGTTGGTGATGAGGGCCGTGAAGTTGTTGGTGTAGATTGCAGTGATGATGATGGCCCCGGCGGCTTTCCGGCGCCACCGGAAGAGAGGGGGAGAGGGACCCCCTTCTTCTTCTTCTTCCTTGACCTTCTCCCTAGATGGGAGAAGGGTTTCCCCTCTGGTCCTTGGTCTCCATGGCATGGGAAGGGCGAGAGCCCCTCCGAGATTGGATTTGTCTCTCTGTCTCTCTCTGTTTCTGCGCTCCCAGATCTGGCCTTTCACCGTTTCTTATATTCCCGGAGATCCATACCTCCGATTGGATTGAAATTCGAACACGATTTTTATCCGGATATTAGCTTTCTTGCGGCGAAAGAAGGGTAGCAACCGCCTTACGGGGTGTCCACGAGGTTCAGGGGCGCGCCTGCCCCCTGGGGCGCCCCCTGCCTCGTGCCCCCCTCGGGCATCGTCTCGCGTTGATTCACTTCCCAAAATTCACATATATTCCAAAAAAATCTCCGGCAGTTTTTATCCCGTTTGGACTCCGTTTGATATGGATTTTCTGTGAAACAAAAAACATACAACAAACAGGAACTGGCACTGGGCACTGGATTAATATGTTAGTCCCAAAATAGTATAAAAAGTTGCCAAACGTATATGAAAGTTGTATAATATTGGCATCGAACAATCAAAAATTATAGATACGACGGAGACGTATCAGACGGCTTGGTGACGGTGATGGTGAAGTGATCCGCGCAGGGCTTCGCCTAAGCACTACGACAATATGACCGGAGGCGTAAACTGTGGACGGGGCGCCACACACGGCTAGGAATCAATGTTGTGTCCTCTAGCGGTTCCCCCCTCATATATATAGGTTGGAGGGGAGGGGAGGCAGCCAAGGGGGCGCCCCAAGTAGGAGGAATCCTACTAGGGCGCCTCCCAATTTGGCCTCCCCCCTTCCATATCCATCCGGAGGGGGAAGGAAGGAGGAGGGAGGAGAGAAGGAAGGGGGAGGCCAAATTCCTCCCCTTCCTTTCCCTCTTCTCCTCCTAGGGCGCACCAGCCCCCTAGGGGCTGGTCTGTCCCCTTCTTGGCCCATTAGGCCCATGTAGTTGCCGGGGGATGCCCGGAACCCCTTCCGGTGACCCGATATGTACCCGGTACCCCCAAAACACTTCCGGTGTCCGAATATCATCGTCCTATATACGAATCTTTACCTCTCGACCATTTCGAGACTCCTCGTCATGTCCGTGATGCCATCCAGGACTCCGAACAACATTTGGTCACCAAATCACATAACTCATATAACACAAAATTGTCATCGAACATTAAGCGTGCGGACCCTACGGGTTCGAGAACTATGTAGACATGACCGAGACACCTCTCACGTCAATAACTAATAGGGGAACCTGGATGCTCATATTGGTTCCCACATATTCTACGAAGATCTTTATCAGTCGTACCATAATGACAACATACGTTAGTCCCTTTGTCATCGGTATGTTACTTGCCCGAGATTCGTTCGAGGTATCTTCATACCTAGTTCAATCTCGTTACCGACAAGTCTCTTTACTCGTTTCGTAATACATCATCCTGCAACTAACTAATTAGTCACATTGCTTGCAAGGCTTATTATGATGTGCATTACCGAGAGGGCCCGGAGATACCTCTCCGATACTCGAGTGACAAATCCTAATCTCGGTCTATGCCAATTAACAAACACCTTCGGAGATACCTGTAGAGCATATTTATAATCCCCAGTTACATTGTGACATTTGATAGCACACAAGGTATTCCTCTGGTATCTGGGAGTTGCATAATCTCATAGCCGAAGGAATCTGTATTTGACATGAAGAAAGATATAGCAATAAAACTGAATGATCAACATGCTAAGCTAACGGATGGGTCTTGTCCATCACATCATTCTCCTAATGATGTGATCCCGTTCATCAAATGACAACACATGACTATGGTTAGGAAACTTAACCATCTTTGATTAACGAGCTAGTCTAGTAGAGGCTTACTAGGGACACGGTGCTTTGTCTATGTATCCACACATGTATCAAGTTTTCAATTAATACAATTCTACCATAAATAATAAATATTTATCATGATATACGGAAATATAAATTAACAACTTTATTATTGCCTCTAGGGCATATTTCCTTCACTTTTCAATAGCATCTACTTTAGCTTTATCAACTTCGATACCTCTTTCAGAAATTTTATGCCTCAATACAATACCTTCATTAACCATAAAGTGGCACTTCTCCCAATTCAAGACAAGATTAGTTTCTTCACATCTCTGCAAAACTTGATCAAGGTTTCTTAAGCAATCATCAAAAGAAGTTCCGTAAACGGAGAAATCATCGATGAATACCTCAACAATCTTTTCACAAAAATCAGAGAATATAGCACTCATACATCTTTGAAGGTAGCAGGTGCATTGCATAAACCAAAAGGCATACGTCTATAAGAAAAGGTACCGAAAGGCAAGTAAAAGTTGTTTTCTCTTGATCCTCTTTTGAGACAGGTATTTGAGAGAAACCAGAATAACCATCTAGAAAGCAAACATGAGTATGTTTGGATAATATTTCTAGCATTTGGTCGATAAAAGGTAGAGGGTAATCATCTTTTCTAGTAGCTTTATTCAATTTGCGAAAATCAATTACCATTCTATAACCTGTAATAATTCTTTGATGAATCAATTCATTCTTATCATTAGGAACAATAGCAATACCTCCTTTCTTAGGGACACGATGAACAAGGCTCACCCATTGACTATCAGCAATAGGATAAATTATGCCTGCCTCCAGAAGCTTTAGTATTTCATTCCTTACCACTTCTTCCATCTTAGGATTTAACCGTCGTTGATGATCAACAACTGGTTTAGCATCTTTCTCCAATTTAATTTTGTGCTGACATAAGGTGGGACTAATGCCCTTAAGATCATCAAGTGTATATCCAATAGCGACATGGTGCTTTTTCAGAGTTTTCAATAATTTCTTTTCTTCATGCTCTGAAAGGTTAGCACTAATAATAACAGAATATATCTTCTTTTCATCAAGATAAGCATATTTTAGGGTATCAGGCAATTGTTTAAGCTCAAACACGGGATCACCCTTGGGTGGAGGAGGATCCCCAAGGATTTCAACAGGCAAATTGTGTTTCAAAATGGGTCCTTGATTAAATAATACTCCATCTATTCCCTTCTTTTATTCATAAACATATCATTTTCATGGTCTAGAAAATATTGTTCTAAAGGATCATTAGGAGGCATGGCAATAGAAGCAAGACCAATAATTTCATCTTTACTAGGCAATTCTTTATCATAGGGTTGTCTACGAAATTTAGAGAAATTAAAATCATGAGACATATCCCCCAAACCAAGAGTAACAATGTCTTTCTCGCAGTCTATCTTAGCATTAACGGTATTCAAGAAAGGTCTACCAAATATAATGGGACAAAAATTATCTTGTGGGGAAGCGAGAACAAGAAAATCAGTAGGATATTTTATCTTCCCACACAAGACTTCAACATCTCTAACGATCCCAATTGGTGATATAGTACCTCTATTAGCAATCTTAATAGTAACATCAATATCTTCTCTCTCAGCAGGTGCAATATCATTCATAATTTCTTTATATAAGGTATAAGGAATTGCACTCACACTAGCACCCACATCACATAAGCCATGATAACAATGATCTCCTATTTTAACAGAAACAACAGGCATGCCCGCAACAGGTCTATGTTTATCTTTACTATCGGGTTTAGCAATTCTAGCAGCTTCATCACAGAAAAAATAACATGCCCATCAATATTATCAACCAATAGATCTTTAACCATAGCAATACTAGGTTCAACTCTAATTTGCTCAGAGGGCTTGGGTGTTCTAATATTACTTTTGTTGACCACATTTGAACCTTTCGCATGATCCTTTATTCTAACAGGGAATGGTGGTTTCTCAATATAAGCAGTAGGGACAATAGGATCAACATTATAAATAATAGTTTCTTCTTCAACTTTAATAGCACTGGTACAGCGACGTCCTAAACAAACGGTTTAAAACCCCTTTCCGCGACGGCATTTGGAACCGTCGCCAAGTGAGTGTGGGCGATAGGGGGGTCCTTCCCACACGACCCAGAAATCGTCGGGGATAGGCCCTCATGGGACCCTGCCTGGGGCCGTGTGCGATCGGGCGAGGCATGGAAACCTAATCATTTCCGTACGTATGTACATCCCGCACGGTGAATCCCATAAATCATTTCTGTAGGTATGTACATCCCACACGGTGAATCCCATAAATCATTTCCGTAGGTATGTACATCCCACACGGTGAATCCCAAAAATCATTTCCGTAGGTATGTACATCCCACACGGTGAATCCCAGAAATCATTCCCGTAGGTATGTACACCCCACACAGTGAATCCAGAAAATCATTTCCGTAGGTATGTACATCCCACACAGTTCTTTGTGTGGAAAAGTTTGTGCAAGGTGGCCTAACGCAAACAGTTCGCTGCCGGAAGCCGTGTGTGATTGTTAGTTGATCAAACACGCGTACTTTCTAGAAACCGTGCGGGTTGTTTGAGTTCATCGCCCACGGTGTTGTCTGAGTAACCGTTTGCAATAGAAAAACACCAATAAGCAGGGTAATTAGCCTATTATTGATAATCCATGTACTAATCAAACTGATATTTCTTATAAAACACGCCAGATATTTCATATCCGTATAAAAGCAACCAGGATTTCATAATCGAATTACATCAGATAGCTTCGGCACTCAGTTACGCCATTACACAACAACACCAAGTTTCACATGCAGCATAAAAAACCTTTGGAAAGTAGCATCATACACGGTAAATAGACAGATGAATCTCATCTGGGAAACTGCAGAAGCGGAAGGCAAATATTGAGCCTTCAGTGATGTTGAATGTCCTTGCAACTTTAGGCCAGTGGCTATGGATAATTGCCCGCCCAACCTTCGTCCTCTTCAGCAAGACTTCAATATTGTAACGTGGGTGTTGAATGAATACCTTCCTCGCCTCTTGACCATGCAGGTGGTTTGAGAGGTAATCATCGGTGAACTGCTTTGAAAAGTACTGAAAACAAAGCTATGCATAAATTGCGGTTGTAAATTTTGAAATGGTGCAAGGGGTAAAAACAAGGTAAAAGAGTTGGTACCATCCTATAGTTGACTGATGTCTTCTTCATTGTGCAAACAAAGATCTTGCTGTTATTCGTCGCAAGTTTCTTCATCCTAACAATCTTTCTGAGTTTATTGACTTGACTGATATTCATGGACATCTCATTTCCCCATATGCAAAATGGGTCGAGCAGTGGGTCTAAGCCTCTGACAGGACCTACATGTGCAAGACCAAATTGTAAGAAACCTAAATATTAGAATGATTCCTGCAACTGCACAATAATGTGCTATTAGCCAAAGGAACCTGCTTGAACAAACCTCAATGGTAAACCGCGGTGTCTCCCATTGTTTGCCTGCAACACACATAAGGAAGATCTTGATGAGGTTAACTGAGAGTTGCCATACTATCAATAGAATATGTATTGAGTAAAGCCAAATTCGATTGGTGTCACATGCATAACAATACAAAATTGTACCCACAACAAATGAAAATCAAATTGCAGAACTGAACCAAACAGTTAAATGGACAACAAACCAAATGAACCAAAATAGTTAACTGAGCATGACATTGCAGAATAGAAACATGTACTAGAAGATAAGACAGTTAACAAAACAAAGAATGCTTGAGAACAGTACTACGAAATGTAGCAATTGTTGGACCAAAGTGTTAACTGAACATTACATTTCAGAGGACCAAACTGTTAACTGAACATCAGATTGCATATTAACATTATAGAGGACAAATCACTAGAAGGCACTGGCGGTGGCCTCGAGAAAACATCACGAACTGTATTTTAAAGTAGACAACTACGCGGCGGTGTCGATGGTGGCCTCAAAGACGAGGTGCTCCTCCAAGATCTGGCGGTCGACACGCATGTCAGCCATAGCGACCTCGTTCGCGCGTGTGGCCGCATGCTACTCAGCTCCACGTTATACTACGTGTAAAATGGCTGTGGGCGGCGCTTAATTGGAGGAGGGGGGCAGTGATTTCGGTGGAAGGTGTCGCTCCGTCAGTTGGGGCATGTGGGACGGGAAAGGAGGAGGATGGTGTGGATGGGGTGTGGATTACCTGACCATATCGACGAGGCCGCGCAGCAAGAAGAAGGGTCGGCGACGAGGAGGCGGCGCTGCAAGAAGAAGGGCCGCCGGCGAGGAGGCGGCGCTGCAAGAAGAAGGGTAGCCGGCGAGGAGGCGGCGTTGCAAGAAGAAGGGTCACCGGCGAGGAGGCTGAGCTACCAGTAAGCAGCAGTGAAGGTTTAAACTTGGAAAGCAATGAGGAACAGTGGAAATGTGGCTTTTGGTAGGAGGGAGGGGGCGGGGAGATAGATATTTCCGCGGTGGCCAAAAAATTTCGCTCGGTGCCGCGAGAAACTGGCGTGCAAGTGTGGTTCAAGCGGGGGCGGTGGACTGTAGACGACTAAGCTTCCTGCGTAAGCCAGACAAGATGGTGCGCCGATATATTTTATATCGCATCCCACACGATTCTTTCTAGTAAACTGTTTGTGGTATACCTGATTTTTTTTCATTATGTTTTGAAAGACAAAATGGTGTTACGAAGGGAAAGGATAGTGTTTGAATTGCTAGAACATTTACGTACGGTGAACATGCAACTAGTACATGAGTGTCGTGTTTAAATTTGGAATTATTCCGGGTTCGTTTGACATTTTTATGCATTAATTGAGTTTCTGGGATTTTAATGTGCATAATTCAAATTTGAACTACAAGCACATGCTCCAATGCACCAAAGTTTGCTGAAAAATCACATGTGTGTCTTTGGGTGAATTTATAGGTCCCATGCAAGAAATGGGAATAAAATTCAAACATCTGGGTGTCATGGCTCGGCCGGAATGATTGAGAAACTTGGTTCTTTAATTCCTGTAATCCAAAACACGGCTAAAAATCATGAAACTTGGCATGGTGCCATGATATGGCACCAACATGCTGCAGTAAATTTTTTGGCCGAATTGGGACAAGCTTTGGTGTAAGCTTCTTGCAAACCGGAGCTTCCCTCAAGAAGGCTCCTGGTTCCAAGAGGGAACGTGTCACCTCCGTGTGCGAAACGACATACGTACACTGCCTTCTCCCGCCTTAATTTTTTTACACAGGCAGATTAGACGAAATAGAAGTATCGTGCTAAATTTTGGATCTATTCCGTGTTCGTTTGGCCTTTTTTATACATTAATTGAGTTTCTGGGCATTTAGTGTGCATAATTAAAATTTGAACTACAAGCACATGCTCCATTGCACCAAAGTTGTTTGAAAAATCACATGTGTGTCCTTGGGTGAATTTCTAGGTCCCATGCAAGAGATGGCAGTGAAATTCAAACATCTGGGCGTCATGGCTCGGCCGCAAAGATTGAGAAACTTGGTTTTTTAATTCCTGTAATTCCAAAACACGGCTGAAAATCATGAAACTTGGCATGGTCTCATGACATGGCACCAACATGCTGCGGTAATTTTTTTGGCCGAATTGGGACAAGCTTTGGTGTAGGCTTCTTGCAAACCAGAGCTTCCCTCAAGAAGGCTCCTGGTTCCGAGAGGGAACGTGTCACCTCCATGTGCGAAACGACATACTGCCTTCTCCCGCCTTAATTTTTTTATACAGCCAGATTAGACCAAATAGAAGTACCGTGCTAAATTTTGGAATTATTCCGGGCTAGTTTCGCCTTTTTTATACATTAATTGAGTTTCTGGGCATTTAATGTGCATAATTCAAATTTGAACTACAAGCACATGCTCCAGTGCACCAAAGTTGTTTGAAAAATCACATGTGTGTCCTTGGGTGAATTTCTAGGTCCCATGCAAGAGATGGGAGTGAAATTCAAACATCTGGGCGTCGTGGCTCGGCCGGATTGAGAAACTTGGTTTTTTATTTCCTGTAATTCCAAAACATGCCTGAAAATCATGAAACTTGGCATGGTATCATGACATGGCACCAACATGTTGCGGTAATTTTTTTGGCCGAATTGGGACAAGCTTTGGTGTAAGCTTCTTGCAAACCAGAGCTTCCCTCAAAAAGGCTCGTGGTTCCGAGAGGGAACGTGTCACCTCCGTGTGCGAAACGACATACGTACACTGCCTTCTCCCGCCTTAATTTTTTTACACAGCCAGATTAGACCAAATAGAAGTACCGTGCTAAATTTGGAATTATTCCGGGTTCGTTTGGCCTTTTTATACATTAGTTCAGTTTCTCGGCATTTAATGTGCATAATTCAAATTTGAACTACAAGCACATGCTCCAGTGAACCAAAGTTGTTTGAAAAATCACATGTGTGTCCTTGGGTGAATTTCTAGGTCCCATGCAAGAGATGGGAGTGAAATTCAAACATCTTGGCATCGTGGCTCGGCCGGTAAGATTGAGAAATTTGGTTTTTTAATTCCTGTAATTCCAAAACATGCCTAAAAATCATGAAACTTGGCATGGTCTCATGACATGGCACCAACATGCTGTGGTAATTTTTTGTCCGATTTGCGAAGGCCCAAACATTAACAATCAACAAAGTCATTTTGGAACAAGTGCTGTCATGTTACAAATCGGAAACACAAGTATTATTGAAACCGTGGGCGTTCGACTTACCAATTACGTGCGGCCACGCGTCCCCTTTTTTTATTGGCTAGGAGGTGCCGTGCAGGGTAGCTATTTGAGTACGGGAGGCGTGCGATCAGACCCCTGCACGTGCTCATCGGGAGGAGAGCCCTTTGACCGCTACCCGCCACGCACCTCCCTCCCAACGTCTCCATTAATGGCGCCCGAGCACCTGTTCTACGGCGTGGCTATATGTCTCACTGGACTGAGATTTAAGAGAGAAAAATGAAATTCTGAAAAGAAAGTTTTGCACGGATCTTGATGTAAGATCCGACGGACCTATATAGCATCGACTGTGACTTATAGCAAGCATGATGAATATAAGGACGATGATAGTGGATAATAATTGTCTTACATATTTAGAAATGTAATTAAAAAAGCCACATGCGGCAACGCCCGAAATACACAAGGGCAAAAGAAGAAGGAAGACAACGATCTGGCTCGCTGATCTCTACTTTCTTGATGCGTTGCTGCAGGCCGCGGGAACTAGTCTTCGCGGCGAGCGGCGACGAGCTCTTTCTTGTCCTCAAGATGCTGCTTGAGAGCATCCACGGATTCCTCCACCAGCCTTCTGCGCTCGATGCGCAAAATGGCATTCTCGTCCATAAGTTTCTCGACGATGACACCGGTCCTCTTCAACAAGGCAGTGGTCTGCTCCTGCTGCTCCGCACTTCCGATGATCTTCACCCTCAGCAGGTCGCGCTCGGCCCGGAGCTTCGCATTGCTCTCATTTAGTTGCCGGATGACATTGGTAGACTGTTCAAACGAGGCTTTCAGGTCATCCTGCAACCTCTCCCACCTGGAGATCTGATCCATCTGCCTAAGGATGAGGGCACGCATGCACTTGTAAGATTCCTCACCTACCCGCGAGGCATTTTCCCAGGCCGCCACGGCAAGGGAGGACATCTCTGCTGCATTCGCGGCGCGGCGGGACATCTCTTCTGCTTCCGCGGCGCGGCCGGACCAGTCTGCTGCATCGATGGTGCGACGAGTCCTCCATGCTGCTTCGGCGGTGTGGCGGGACCTCTCTGCCGCTACGGCCATGCGGCGGGACATGTTGGCTGCTTTCGCAGTGAGGCGGGACATCTCTCATGCTCTCGCTTCCAGGCTCGCCTCTCCCTAGTGGCAATCTCTCGACCCAGATCTCACGCTGGCCATGGCGGACGCAAGGGAACGATGATGAATGACTTGTTTGTTTTTGACTTTTTGTGGATGAGGAGTTGATGAGGAATGTGCAGTCATCTTGGAGTAGTAGTATTTATAACCGCGTAGTAATACGCTCCTAAGTGGGAAACCGTTTAGATTTTGATCGGTGTGAACATGTTTGCAATTTGCAATGTGACGGGACGCGGCCTCCCTATTCTTCTAGAAAAATTGTGACGGGACGCATGCTCAAACTTCACTGACGGTTATAAGTGCGGCACTATTCCCAGAAGGCGTAACGTGGGCACGTACGCCTTGTCGGCCACGTACGTGGCGTTTGCACCATAGGGTGCACCGCAATAGGCAATGTCAGCACATGTCTTGTTCCAACAACCGTGCGCGCTCGTTATTACTATCGCGCACGCTTCTTTTAATTAGAATGGGTGTGCCCGTCTAGCGCACACACTTTGATCTATCTAACTGTTTCAGTTTGTTGTGGCTAATCGCAAACAGTTCATCCATGTGAAGTGTATGCCATCAATCGCAGACACTTTGATCTGGCTTACCTGTTTCAGTTCTGTTGCCTAATCGCAAACAGTTAATCCTTCTGAAGCGTATGCCCTCAATCACACACACCTTGATCTGGCTGACCGTTTCTTTTGTGTTGCCTAATCACAAATAGTTCATCCGAGTGAACCGTATGCTGTATATCGCACACACCTTCATCTGGCTGCCCGTTTCTTTTGTGTTGCCTAATCACAAACAGTTCATCCGAGTGAACCGTATGCTTTATATCGCACACGCCTTCATCAGGCTGCCCGTTTCTTTTGTTCCGCCTCATCGCAAATAGTTCATTGGACTGAACCGTATGCCCTGGATCGCACACGCAACTAAAATCTGAACCGTGTTTGATGCATCCTCCATTGCAAACATTTGCACCTTTTTTGACGTTTTTTTACATCCCTGTTTGTGATTGATGCATCGCACACAGTTTCGTGAAAGGGTCTCTGATCGTAGTGTCGCGTTAGCAGCATCCTGCAGTAGTGTAGGTTCAGCTACTTTAACTTCAATGGGAGGATGATATTTAAACCACTTCTCCTTAGGGAGATCAACATGAGTAGCAAATGCTTCACAGAAAGAAGTACTATCTCAGAGTCAAGTCCATATTTGGTGCTAAAATCACGAAAAGCATCGGTATCCATAAAAGATTTAACATAATCGAACTTAAGATTTATACCTGACTCCTTACCTTTGTTGAGATCCCAATCTTCAGAGTTGTGTTTAATTCTTTTCAATAAATCCCATTTGAATTCAATATCCTTCTTCATATAGGAACCAATACAAGAAGTATCGAGCATGGATCGATCATTAAGAGAAAGCCGAGCATAATTTTTCTGATGAATCGATCATTATGAGAAAGCCGAGCATAAATTTTTTGAATAATAATTTCTCTTGAGAGCTCATGATTGGGGCATGAATATAACATTGACTTAAGCCCCCCCCCCAAGCTTGAGCGATACTTTCTCCTTCACGAGGCTAAAAACTATATATATAATCAAGATGAACCAGATGCATAGGATAAAACTTCTGATGAAATTCCAATTTCAATCGTTTGTAGTTCCATGATCCAATATCATCCAATAGCCTATACCATGTCAATGCCTTTCCTTTCAAAGATAAATGGAAGACCTTCTTCTTGACAACATCCTCGGGCATACCTGCAAGCTTAAATAATCCACAAACTTCATCCACATAGATTAGGTGCATATCGGGATGTAATGTTCCATCTCCTGCATAAGGATTAGCTAGCAGTTTCTCTATCATACCCGAAGGAATTTCATAATAAATATTTTCAGTAGGTGCAGTAGGTTGAGGACCATCTCTTTGCTCTTCCGGTCGGGGTGAATATACCCCGACCAAGCCCCTCAAAGGATTATTTTCCATAGTAACAAGTGACAGTAAATTTTGGCACACTATATAAATGTTTCCTTACCAAATTCCACTTACCAAAGGCGCTTCACTCCCCAGCAACGGCGCCAAAAAAGAGTCTTGATGACCCACAAGTATAGGGGATCTATCATATTCCTTCCGATAAGTAAGAGTGTTGAACCCAACGAGGAGCAGAAGGAAATGACAAGTGGTTTTCAGCAAGGTATTCTCTCCAAGCACTGAAATTATCGGTAACAGATAGTTTTGTGATAAGCTAATTCATAACGGGTAACAAGTAATGAAAGTAAATAAGGTGCAGCAAGGTGGCCCAATCCTTTTTGTAGCAAAGGACAAGCCTAGACGAACTCTTATATAAAGCAAAGCGCTCCCGAGGACACATGGGAATTGTTGTCAAGCTAGTTTTCATCATGCTCATATGATTCACGTTCGTTACTTTGATAATTTGATATGTGGGTGGACCGGTGCTTGGGTGCTGACCTTACTTGAACAAGCCTCCCACTTATGATTAACCCCTCTCGCAAGCATCCGCAACTATGAAAGAAGAATTAAGGTAAACCTAACCATAGCATGAAACATATGGATCCAAATCAGCCCCTTACGAAGCAACACATAAACTAGGGTTTAAGCTTCTGTCACTTTAGCAACCCATCATCTACTTATTACTTCCCAATGCCTTACCCTAGGCCCAAATAATGGTGAAGTGTCATGTAGTCGACGTTCACATAACGCCACTAGAGGAAAGACAACATACATCTCATCAAAATATCGAACAAATACTAAATTCACATGATTACTTATAACAAGACTTCTCCCATGTCCTCAGGAACAAACGTAACTACTCACAAAGCATATTCATGTTCATAATAAGAGGAGTACTAATTATCATTAAGGATCAGAAACATATGATCTTTCACCAAGTAAACCAACTAGCACCAACTACAAGGAGTAATCAACACTACTAGCAACCCGCAGGTACCAATATGAGGTTTTGGGACCAAGATCGAATACAAGAGATGAACTAGGGTTTGAGAGGAGATGATGCTGGTAAAGATGTTGATGGAGATCGACCCCCTCTCGATGAGAGGATCGATGGTGATGACGATGGCGATGATTTCCCCCTCCCGGAGGGATGTTTCCTCGGCAGAACAGCTCCGCCGGAGCCTTAGATTGGTTCTGCCCAGGTTCGACCTCGAGACGGCGGCGCTTCGTCCCGAAAGCTTCCTTCTGAATTTTTTCCAGGTCAAAACACACCATATAGCCAAAGATGGGCATCAGAGGCCTGCCAGGGGTCCCACAAGGTCGGGGGCGCGCCCAGGGGGGTAGGGCTTGCCTCCTACCCTTGTGGCTGGCTGGTGGCCCCATTCTGGTACTTTCTTCGCCCAATATTTTTCATATATTCCAAATACATGCTCCGTGAAATTTCAAGACTTTTGAAGTTGTGCGGAATAGGTCTCTATATTTGCTCCTTTTCCAATTGTCGGTGTTCTGGGAACGGGGGTCCCTAGACTTACCTGCCTGCGGCCCACAGCGTGGCCGAGCTAGCAGGCCTGTGCGGCCCATCTTCATCAACAAGGCATTCAAGACCCTCGCGAGGCGGGTGACGCAAGACCTCCTCAGGAGCGGCCTCGCCAGGCAGGCTCACGAGGGGCGGAGAGATCAAGGCAAGGCAAACCTCGCGAGGTTCTCGTGACGTGAGCCATGATGACCGAGACCAGGCGGGCGCCAGCGCGCGCAACGTCCTTGTTTCCTCTTTTGTGCCAAGGGGGCAAGCGTAGGCGCGGAGTACCGAGGCATCAAGCAAAGGTTTCCATATCGGTGCAACGCGACCAAGACCAGCGAGACGGCAAGACGGAGGTCACCATGGAGCCCAAGATGACGTCACCACCAGAGCCTTTTGCAGGCGAAGACCGCTTTTGTCAGGATAACCTGTACTAGCTGTCCCCTTTCAAATTGGCCGTTGTTGGCTCCCTTCCCGCTCAATATTTGGGGAAAGTCCTAGGGCCTATATAAGTAGAACTAGCCACCATAGTAGGGAAACGAGTCAAGGACTCATTCAGAGGCATCTCACCCACACAAGTTCGCCAAGCACAAGAACACCTCAACTTCAGGAGGCTGTTCTTCCCCTTGTACTGTTCATCATCAGCCCAAGAGGAAATCCACCACCACCACACTAGAGTAGGGTATTACACCACAACGGTGGCCTGAACCAGTATAAACCTTGTGTCTTTGTCTTGTGAGTTCGTCGAGTTCGTCCGCGAGACCTTAGAGAGCTAGGGCGTGGATCGGTAGGGAGGAGATCTTCGCGCGCACCCCAGTGTTCGAACCTCGAGGGTTTTGCCGGAACCCGTGATCCAACATTTGGCGAGCCATCAGATTCAATTCTCGATACTTGACGCCTTCCTTCAAGGCACAAACTGCTTGGTGATCAGACAGATTCTCCACCGTGTGGTGCAACATGATCCACCTCTGGATATAATCTCTCAAAGTTTCATTCGACTTCTGCACACAAGACTATAGCTCAGTTAGCCCCGCTGGTCGTTTGCATGTACCCTCAAATGTTCTGACAAACACTCGGGCAAGCTCTTCCCAACTGTAAATACTGCCAGGTGCTAACTGATTCAACCACGCTCTGGCCGAACCCTCTAACATCAGAGGCAGGTGCTTCATGGCCACTTCGTCATTGCCACCACCAATCTGCACAGCCACTCGGTAGTCCTCAAGCCAAGTGTCAGGCTTGGACTCACCAGTGAATTTGCTGACTACAGTCGCCAACCTAAAGTTCGGAGGAATCACTACTGCTCTGATGGCTCTGCTGAAACACTCGGGACCCGAAACGTGCACCCTGCTGCCAGTTGGGTAATGTCTATCGTGGCCATCTCTGTGTGCTCTGTTCCTGTCAACCAAACCTTGAACGAGAATGGATCTCGCGTCAAAGCCTGCCTCCCGGGGTCGACTGGAGTCCTTCGCCCACCCCTGTGAGGGCGCCTGTCATCGTGTTGCCGAGGTGCGTATGACCCACTCCTTGGGGGAGGCGTGGGCACTCAGCGATGATAATCGTGGTCGAGTCGGTGATCATACTGCTCACGGTTTCTGTACAGATCTCGCCGGTCTCCACGTCCCTCACGCCTCGGGGGCGATCTTGGACTGTGAGCCGACTGGACTGTGTCTGCTACCACGGATCTGCTATGGATCCTATTCCGCAACTGAGACACTGCTGTGTTTTGTTCTCCTGCTGCCCGGAGTAAAGCCCTGATCTGCATCAAACCTCTGCCAGCTTCTGACTGGGAGGGCTGGATCGACTCTGCTATTCGGGCTGCAGCTGTGAGATTCTGAATCGGAGTTCGGTATACCTGAGTAGGAGGCGGAAAAAGTTGTCGTCGACTGGACTCAGGAATCCGCTGCCGAGCATGCTCATCGAGTGCGTGCTGGAGATTCTCCAGTCGAGTGCGCTCAGCCAAGTTGGCCAGGCGCACCTCCTCCAAGGCCCGGGCCTCGGGGGTTTCTCCAACGATAGGAGTGTGAAGTGCATCCATGTTGCGGCGGCGAAGCTCTTCTCTCTGCTACGAAGAGAGGGGATCGGGGCGGTACTCCTCGTGGGCATGCGACGGATCGCCTCCACCGTCGCCACCATCCTCGCGGGGGAAGCCAGGAGGACTGCGCGGTCCATTGACCATCAGGACTTCTGCCGTGGGGTCACTGCTGTCGCACTCGGACGCAGTCTCAACGGAGCCAGTCGAACAGGCCGTAGAGAGTTTCGTCGGGCTCGATTGTCGCTACTTGGAGGGTGGCCGATTGGCGAGCAACCGCGTGCCTCACCCACCGCTGGAGCCTCGACCGACCGGAACACTTGTGCCGACGGGCAGTAGGGAGTGAAGACGCCACCGGAGCCGACCAATACTGAGTCGACGGCTGCCGCAGGAGGACGCCGCAGACGCATGCGCGAAAGTGCGTTGCCCCGCGGACGGGGAGCGCCTCGACGTCGAGTGGAGCTTCTTGGAGCCAAGCGGAGTCGTCAGCGATGAACACGAGCGTGCCGAAACGGATCTCGCGGCCCTCGACCAATCCTCCGCCTGAAACCATGCTGATGGGGATCGGAAAAATCGCAACTTCTCGAACAAGTCGCTAAGACACCTGCCCCACGGTGGGCGCCAACTGTAGTTGTTCTAAGTCTGATAGTAGAATGGGGGGTAGGGATGTAGAGGCAAGATCTTAGCTATGGAGAAGTTGTACGCAAGAGTTTTACGAGTTCAGGGCCTTCTCGGAGGAAGTAACAACCCTATGTCTCAGAGCTCAGAGGGGGTCGATTGGATTATATGCGTGTGTGTTACAGGGGGTGCGAACCCTTGTCTCAGAGGAGGGGGTGGCTTATATAGAGTGTGCCAGGACCCCAGCTCCCCTCTGTTACACATGATTCAATGTACATAAAGTGAGAGCATTACAGGTAACGTCAATAATAAAGTGTTATAAATGATCATTAAGTCTATGAGTAAACGTCCGACCGTTGCTGCGTAGAGTGGCTTTAGTTCTTCTGCATGTCGAGTGGTTGAGTGGTCGAGTGACCTAAATAAGGAGAGATCTCCGAGTGAATGGTAGGTCGAGTGGATTGCACTCGACACCTTTGTTGAGCCCTCTCTATTTGCTCTTGAACTTCTTTGCTTCTAGGACAAGGACCTTAGGTAGGACGTATAGGTCAGGCCTATCGCCCTACCCTAGGTCTATGTCCTCATCATTAGCCCCCGAATGGATTGAGGTCCGAGTGGAAAGAAGGTTGAAGTTGATCTTGCTTTGACTCTTGCCTTTCTCAAGAACTCAGCTCTGAACAGAGGCTAGTGTTGGTACTTCGGCTTCGTTTCAGTCGCCTTGATCGATTCAGGAATTGCCGATTGGTTTTTATAATGTCACCCGCCGAGTGTTGTCTTTGACGTGAAATCTTTGGCGTGATCGGTTGTAGAGGATCCCGGATTTCGCGGGATTCGAAATTTCGGTGAAAGCGCGCCAGGCGGAGCGTGCCGTCGTAAGCGGAGTGGATAAACAGGATGTTTCGATTTCTGCGCCACCTTTTTTGCCACGTATCCCGTGTACGACTATTGCGGGATTTGACAGGATCGCCTGGACCCACGCGTCAGCCACTCGGAAGTGGGCCTTTAAAAGCGGCGACGCCGAGGCGTCCGCAATGTGCGTGCCCATCCTCCTTCTTCTTCCTCTCGCTCTTTCACCCCATCCGACTTCTCCACTCTCGACGCCTCCGCTCCGCCGCCATGGGGAAGGAGAAAACGGCGGCGCTGGAGCACGCGAAGAAGGCGACGGGGGCGGCGAAAGGCAAGAAGACGAATCGGGGATCTTCATCGCGCTTGGGGCTGCCGCGGGGTTGGATCCAGGGATATTGGATCCGTTCCTCGCTTCAGCAGGAGGACTTGGATGATATGGCCGAGTCAGGGCTGATCGTCCATGGGTCCGCGCAGCTGTCGGAGGGGGAAACGGAGCCACAGCCGCAACCGGGTGAGTGTGTTCTGCTTGCCACCCATGTCGACCGCGGTTTCTCGCTTCCTCCACACCCCTTCTTTCGAGGTTTCTTGAATTTCTTCGGGGCTCAACTCAATCATTTCACTCCCAACACCATCACATACCTTGCCGCATTTGTGTCCATGTGCGAGAATTTTCTGGGGTGTCGACCGCACTGGGGTCTTTTCAAGCACATTTTCACCATCCGCTCCCAAACAGTGAAGAAAGTGAACTCAAACGGCGAGAAAACCCATGTTATCCAGATGTGTGGGGGTCTGGGTATTCAGAAGAGGAAGAGGAGTTCCTTCCCTTCGATGACTCTTCCTGAGTCGGTCAGGGGCTGGCAGTCGACCTGATTCTATTGCCAGGATATTGCGACTCCAGGCCAGTCGACAGGACTTCCCCCTTTCTCTCTTGATCATGTTCAAACTCCATCTTCGTTGAAAGTGACCGCCGCGAAGAAGCCGGAGATGGGCATGTTGGTCGAGAGAGTAGTTCAACTGATCAACCAAGGTGTCACCGGCATGGATCTGCTGGAGGTGTTCCTCAGTCGACGCATTCAACCACTCCAAGCTCGTGACCACTCCATGTGGATGTACTCCGGGGCTGGTGATACCCCTCGGGTTCATCCGGAGGAGGTGGAGGCCAAAACAGTGGCCGAGGGGCATCACCAGGAACAAGGACAACCCCAGGGGTGCCAGGAGGGTCAAACCTTTCAGCGAAAGCAACCAGCCAGACAAGGTTTGACCACTACACTTGATTGAATTTGGATGTGTTTTCTGACTGTTTGTTGATCCGACTGATTTCCACTCGGATCCTTGTTTTGTAGATTTATACAGAGATGTACTCAATGCCCAATGGCGAGCAAGCTCTGGAGCAGGACCATGAAGGCGAGGACAACGCGGAGGAGAGCGGCGAGTGGGAGTCACCAGCCGACGGTGATGAAGATGAGAGCGATGAGTCGGATGACGAGGAGGTAGCCGACTCACCACCTCATTCCGAACGTCGATCCAAGCAGCACCATGATCCCGCGGGCAGGCGCGGCAAGGCTGTGGCCTCGAGCGCTCCATCTCAAAAGCGCGCTCGGTCTTCGACTACAGAATTGGCTGAGAAGGTCACCAAGCAGCCCAAGATCAATCCTTCGAAGGCTCGGAAGACCCTGCCTAAAATCAAGATGGACGTTCCTGTTGCTTCTGGGTAAATGTTCTCCCTGTATTTTCTTGTTCTGACCGATTCTCTTGTACTGACCGAGTGGATGATGAACCTTTACATCCCGGCATCGGCTGCGACTGATATGGATATCGACAAGACTCCAGTCGACGAGGAAATCGTCGATGCAGCTACCTCCAAAGCCAGTAAGTCTGCCCGACTCGAATTTATTTGAACGACTGGATTGTTTGTCAGCTATCTCTTTGACTTTCTCTGTCTGTTGCAGCACCACGAGACGTTGTTGTGCTCCCGGACGATGAAGAAGGAGTACCGCCGAGGAGAAGGAGGAGGAGGGACACGGAACTGAGCGGGAAGACGCCTAAGGTCCAGGTTCCTCAGTCGACTGAGATGCCTGAGACGGCAGTCGAGCGATCGACAGATCTGGCACGTACCAACGTCACTTTCTCTATCCCGCTGTTGACTGATTGCCCATCAGGATCAGCTGCTCAGACTTCTGCTGCGCCAATACCGACTGCTCTGCCATCATCACTTTTCACTGCGTATCAGACTCCAGACGACCCACCGGCTGCCACCAAAGAAGCTCTTCTTCAGTTGAACCTTGTGATGGGGCAAATGAAAGTGGTGCATGAGACCAGTCAGGTGGCCTTCAACACCGGAGCAGCTCTGCAGACCAATGTCCAAGTTAGTTGATTCCTGATTTATCATACTTCTCATCCGATCACCCACTGGGTGTGACTGTTATGAAGTTGTACGAGGCAATTTGAGTCGTCTTGAATTGAATCTTTGAACTAGTGGGGGCACTCTTAGTGCACCCACTGGGTGTAGTCCCCGAGACCATAGTTGACTGCGGGCAGTCGACTGTGGTCTGAGAATCTAAATTTTGTCACTCGGTCTGGATGGACCAGGTCGAATGAAACCAGAACCAGTGGGGGCACGCTAAGTGCACCCACTGGGTGTAGTCCCCGAGACCGTGGTTGACTGCGGGCAGTCGACTATGGTCTGAGAACTTCTTTTTTTTACTCTCGCGCTGGGCAGGCCATGTCGAGTGTTTATTCAAACCAGTGGGGGCACGCTAAGTGCACCCACTGGGTGTAGTCCCCGAGACTACCGTTGAATGTTTGATTCGGTGGTAGTCTTAGAGTAGCTATCACTGTGATGTCTTTTTATCTCAGTCAACTGATATGGCTTATACTGCAAAAATCTTGTGATCTTGGGGCTCAGCTTTCTACAATGAACAAACAGCAAATCAGCCTCAACCTTGATCTGGAATTGGCCAAGAAGAATCTCAAGACTGCTCGTGATGAAGTAGCTGCCATGGGAGGTAACCAATCATCAACTGTCTATCTCACTGCTGGCACTTTTCCTTTCCATTTTTTGAACCGAGTGACTCCACTCGAGCAGATGTATGTAGTGAAAACCGTCAACTCCAAGCCCGTCTGAAGAATGTTATTTCTTTAGAGAAAATGAAGCAGGCTTTGGAGAAGAAGGATCAGGATCTTGCTACTGCACAAAAGGAAGCGCGAGAGAAGACGGCGCTTGCTGACAAGAAGCTTGCTTCAGTCGGCAAGTTAGAAGAAGAGAACTCCAAACTGAAGGCTGCTATTTCTGACGCCAATCGGGAGGTCGAGCGACTGAAGAAAGACAAGGACAAGCTGACAAACGAGCTTGGGAGCCTCAAGGCCAGGAAGGGGGAGTTGGACTCTTATCTGGGCCAGCTTGCTGCAAAGCTGGTCCTAAAACTTGAAGGTACTGATGATTGACTGACTTATTGCGGTCGATTGTCAAGCCCGATCATATCGTCGACTCACCGTTTACTCAACTGTGCAGAGCTTTGCCAAGATTTTGAAGCGGAAACTAGGCGGGTCGAGACAGGTCTCGACCCCATAAATTGCCCAGTCAAAGATGACGTCGCAATGAATGTGCTGCGATTGGAATCTCGCATGGACAACGTGGTTGCTTATCTTGCCCGCCTGAAGGCGGCGATGACTCGGGTTGATGCTGAACTCTGGCCTCAGGCGGAACTATCTCAAGACCTCAAGTCTGTGATGGCTCGACTGAACCAAATACCTGACTGAGTGCAAGAATGGAAAAAGTCGTCTGCTCGCTGCGGTGCTGATGTCGCCTTGTCTCAGGTCCGAGTGCACTGCAAGGATGTCAAAGAAGACAAGCTGGCGGAGCTCAAGGTTGCTAACACAAAAAGGCACACTTTCCAGTCCTTTATGGACACTTTCCTTGACGTACCACTCGCATCGCAGACAGCATAGACCTTGACAGTTTCTGCGACCCAGCCAGTCCTTCTCCCGATGAGTGACCAAAAAACATTATGCTCCACCTTTATTTGCCTCGGAATGCCGAGTGATTGTGTAATCTTTAAACTTCTTAGGGCTTGATGCTCGAGTACTTTTGATATGCGGTCCGGAACCGTAGGATTTATTTGAACTTTGTTTACCTTGAAATATGCTTGCGTTTGTCTTCGAGTGGGTTTTGTTCTTCACTCGGAATAATCTTTGAACTTGAGATGCAGCTCTGAGGAGGAGATTCCAGTCGACCTGCACCTCATCGTCCTTGTGGATGAGGATGGAGCATACGTTGTACTTGTGGTGTAGTTCCGAGGAGAAGGTTGCAGTCGACCTGCACCTCGTCGTCCTTGCGGATGAGGATGGAGCGTACGTTGTACTTGTGGGGTAGCTCCGAGGAGAAGGTTGCAATCGACCTGCACCTCGTCGTCCTTGCGGATAAGGATGTGTTTCAAACTTAGGCGAGTACTGGACTGCACCTAAGCCCTCGAGTGGGAGGGTTGCTCACCACTCGGTAGGATTTTTCACACTTAGGCGAGTACCGGACTGCAGCTAAGCCCCCAAGTGGGAGGCTTGCTCACCACTCGGTAGGATTTTTTACACTTAGGCGAGTACTGGACTGCAGCTAAGTCCCCGAGTGAGAGGCTTGCTCACCACTCGGTAGGATTTTTTACACTTAGGCGAGTACTGGGCTGCAACTAAGCCCCCGAGTGAGAGGGTTGCTCACCACTCGGTAGGATTTTTTACACTTAGGCGAGTACTGGACTGCAGCTAAGCCCCCGAGTGAGAGGCTTGCTCACCACTCGGTAGGATTTTTACACTTAGGCGAGTACTGGACTGCAGCTAAGCCCCCGAGTGGGAGGGTTGCTCACCACTCGGTGGGATTTTTCACACTTAGGCGAGTACTGGACTGCAGCTAAGCCCCCGAGTGGGAGGGTTGCTCACCACTCGGTAGGATTTTTTAAACTTAGGCGAGTACTGGACTGCAGCTAAGCCCCCGAGTGGGAGGCTTGCTCACCACTCGGTAGGATTTTCTACACTTAGGCGAGTACTGGACTGCAGCTAAGCCCCCGAGTGAGAGGCTTGCTCACCACTCGGTAGGATTTTTTAAACTTAGGCGAGTACTGGACTGCAGCTAAGCCCCCGAGTGAGAGGCTTGCTCACCACTCGGTAGGATTTTTTACACTTAGGCGAGTACTGGACTGCAGCTAAGCCCCCGAGTGAGAGGCTTGCTCACCACTCGGTAGGATTTTTACACTTAGGCGAGTATTGGACTGCAGCTAAGCCCCCGAGTGGGAGGCTTGCTCACCACTCGGTAGGATTTTTTAAACTTAGGCGAGTACTGGACTGCAGCTAAGCCCCCGAGTGAGAGGCTTGCTCACCACTCGGTAGGATTTTTTACACTTAGGCGAGTACTGGACTGCAGCTAAGCCCCCAAGTGGGAGGGTTGCTCACCACTCGGTGGGATTTTTCACACTTAGGCGAGTACTGGACTGCAGCTAAGCCCCCGAGTGGGAGGGTTGCTCACCACTCGGTAGGATTTTTTTCAAACTTAGGCGAGTACTGGACTGCAGCTAAGCCCCCGAGTGGGAGGGTTGCTCACCACTCGGTAGGATTTTTCACACTTAGGCGAGTACTGGACTGCAGCTAAGCCCCCGAGTGGGAGGCTTGCTCACCACTCGGTAGGATTTTTTAAACTTAGGCGAGTACTGGACTGCAGCTTAGCCCCCGAGTGAGAGGCTTGCTCACCACTCGGTAGGATTTTTTACACTTAGGCGAGTACTCGACTGCAGCTAAGCCCCCGAGTGGGAGGCTTGCTCACCACTCGGTAGGATTTTTTAAACTTA
This sequence comes from Triticum aestivum, assembly GCF_018294505.1. Lineage (NCBI taxonomy): Eukaryota > Viridiplantae > Streptophyta > Magnoliopsida > Poales > Poaceae > Triticum > Triticum aestivum. Next base: position 237,008,628 of record NC_057814.1, on the reverse strand, counting down.
GGCGAGTACTGGACTGCAGCTAAGCCCCCGAGTGAGAGGCTTGCTCACCACTCGGTAGGATTTTTTAAACTTAGGCGAGTACTGGACTGCAGCTAAGCCCCCGAGTGAGAGGCTTGCTCATCACTCGGTAGGATTTTTCAAACTTAGGCGAAACGGATTCGCGGCAAAGTCACCCACTGGGGATTTCAGACGCAAACAAAAGTAACAACAACCATTTAGGAAGACTGTAAAGCTCTTGTCTTTGATAAACAAACTACAAAGGTATTTCTTATTACATCTCATCCGAATGAGTACTCAAGTATAAAAGGGGCGGAGCAGCTCCGCGTTCCAAGCCCGTGGCTCGTCTTTCTGATGCTCGACATTGTAAAGATGGTATGCTCCATTGTGGAGAACTCTGGTGACAATGAAGGGACCTTCCCAAGCAGGGGCGAGCTTGTGTGGTTTCTGCTGATCCACTCGAAGAACCAAGTCTCCCTCTTGAAAGGCTCGGCCCCTCACGTTTCTGGCGTGGAATCGACGCAAGTCTTGCTGATAAATGGTCGACCGGATTAAGGCCATCTCTCTTTCCTCCTCTAGGAGATCGACTGCGTCCTGCCGGGCCTGTTCTGCTTCATCTTCAGAGAAGAGCTCGACTCGGGGTGCATTGTGAAGCAAGTCACTCGGTAGAACAGCTTCAGCTCCATAAACCAAGAAGAATGGAGTTCGGCCAGTCGACCGATTGGGAGTTGTCCTCAATCCCCAAAGAACTGATGGAAGTTCATCGACCCAGGCGCCTGCTGCGTGCTTGAGATCACGCATTAGACGGGGTTTCAGTCCTTTGAGAATCAAGCCATTTGCTCTTTCTGCTTGTCCATTCGACTGCGGGTGGGCGACTGAAGCATAGTCGACTCGTGTGCCTTGGGAAGCACAGAAGGCTCTGAACTCATCAGAATCAAAGTTCGACCCGTTGTCAGTGATGATGCTGTGCGGAACTCCATATCTGAATGTCAATTCTCTGATGAAACTGACGGCAGTACTGGCCTCAAGATTCTTGATAGGCTTGGCTTCAATCCATTTGGTAAACTTGTCGACTGCTACAAGCACATGAGTGAAGCCGCTCCTACCAGTCCTCAGGGGTCCAACCATATCCAATCCCCAAACAGCAAAGGGCCAGACGAGTGGAATAGTCTTCAGGGCTGACGCAGGCTTGTGGGACATATTGGAGTAAAACTGGCAGCCTTCACATTTGTCGACTATATCTTTCGCCATTTCATTTGCTCGTGGCCAATAAAATCCAGCTCGGTATGCTTTGGCCACAATGGTCCGAGAGGACGCATGGTGACCACAGGTCCCCGAGTGGATGTCGTTGAGGATCATTCGACCTTCTTCTGATGTTATGCATTTCTGGCTGACTCCAGTTACGCTTTCCCTGAACAGATGTCCTCTTATCACAGTGAAGGCTTTGGATCGACGGACGATCTGTCGAGCCTCTTCTTCATCCTCTGGGAGTTCCTTCCTAAGGATATACGCAATGTATGGCACTGTCCAGTCGGGAGTGATGACCAAAACCTCCATGATCAGGTCGACCACGGCTGGGACTTCGACTTCAGTCGGATCTGTGGCACTCTTAGGCTGCGGGGGCTCTTCAGTGAAAGGATCTTCTTGAACTGAAGGTGTATGAATGTGTTCTAAAAACACGTTGCTGGGAATGGCTTCTCTCTTGGAACCTATCTTTGCCAAATCATCGGCTGCTTGATTTTTCAGTCGGGGTATATGATGGAGCTCTAACCCCTCAAACTTCTTTTCCAACTTCCTCACCGCATTGCAATAACCAGTCATAGCTGGGCTTCTGACGTCCCACTCCTTCATCACTTGATTGACTACCAAATCTGAGTCGCCGTAGACCATGAGGCGACGGACGCCGAGTGAGATGGCCATACGTAACCCATATAAAGTGCTTCATATTCCGCTTCGTTATTGGAGGAATCAAAGTGAATCTGGAGAACATATCTGAGCTTGTCTCCTCGGGGGGATACCAGTACCACCCCAGCACCGGAACCATTCAGCATCTTGGAACCATCAAAGAACATGGTCCAGTGCTCCGAGTGGATTTGAGTCGGCAGTTGCTGTTCGATCCACTCGGCGAGGAAATCTGCTATTGCTTGGGACTTGATAGCTTTCTTTGCCTCAAACTTAATATCCAAGGGAAGGAGTTCAATCGCCCACTTTGCCACTCGACCAGTTGCATCTCTGTTGTTCAGAATCTCTGATAATGGAGCGTCGCTGACGACTGTAATGGAGTGGTCAGAGAAATAATGTGCAACCTTCTTCGTGGTCATATAAATCCCATAAACAAGCTTCTGATAATGTGGATATCTTTGCATTGATGGAGTCAAAACTTCGGAAACATAATATACTGGGCGCTGAACTTTATAGGCTTTTCCTTCCTCTTTCCTCTCGACCGTAAGTACCGTACTGACAACTTGTCCAGTGGCTGCAATGTAAAGTAGTGAAGGCTCTTTGATGATTGGGGCAGCAAGAACCGGCTAGGTGGAAAGCAGGGCTTTGAGTTCTGCAAATGCTGCATCAGCTTCAGGAGTCCACTCGAACTTATTAGACTTCTTCATTAGTCGGTAAAGAGGAAATGCCTTTTCACCGAGGCGAGAAATGAATCGACTTAAGGCGGCCAAACAACCTGTAAGCTTCTGGACATCGTGCACACGCACAGGGCGCTTCATTCGGAGAATGGCACCAACTTTCTCTGGGTTAGCGTCGATCCCCCGTTCGGAAACGAGGAAACCGAGTAATTTTCCGCTCGGAACTCCGAATGTGCACTTTGATGGATTAAGCTTGATATCATACCTTCTAAGGTTGGCAAAAGTTTCAGCAAGGTCAGCCAACAGGTCGGAACCTTTACGTGACTTGACCACAATGTCATCCATGTATGCTTCCACATTCTGACTGATTTGAGTGAGTAAACACTTCTGAATCATCCTCATGAATGTGGCTCCAGCATTCTTCAGGCCGAATTGCATGGTGACATAACAGAAGCACCCAAATGGAGTGATGAAAGCTATTTTTATCTCATCGGGTCCATACAGTCGGATATGATGATACCCGGAATAAGGGTCCAAAAAGGACAAGCGCTCACACCCTGCAGTCGAGTCGACAATTTGATCGATGCGGGGGAGAGGAAAGTGATCTTTCGGGCAGGCCCGATTGATATGCTTGAAGTCAATGCACATGCGAAGTGAGTCGTCCTTCTTGGGGACCATGACAACATTGGCTAACCACTCGGAGTGGTAAATCTCTTGGATAAACTCAGCTGCTAGGAGTCGAGCCACTTCTTCACTGATTGCTTTTCTCTTCTGCACGGCGGACCGTCGAAGATGTTCTTTGACTGGTTTCACTTTTGGGTCGACTCGCAAATGGTGCTCAGCCAGCCCCATGGGAACACCCGGCATGTCCGAAGGTTTCCATGCAAAGATATCCCAGTTCTCACGGAGGAACTGGATGAGCGCTTCTTCATATTTGGAGTCGAGTGTTGTCGAAATGTGAGTTGGAGCAGCATTGGGATCAGTCGGGTGAATATGGATCGACTTCGTTTCGCCAGACGACTGAAATGCTGAATCCGTGGCAGGCTTCTTAGCTCGCAACAAAACACTCGGATATGCATTTTTTTGATAATCCTGCAATTCCACAACTGCCATTTGTGCATCGGCGATCTTTGAGCCCTTCTGGAAGCACTCTTCGGCCTTCTTCCGATTGCCAGTGATGGTGATCACTCCTTTAGGACCAGGCATCTTCAATTTGAGGTAAACGTAACATGGTCGAGCCATGAAACGTGCATAAGCCGGCCTGCCCAGAATAGCATGATAAGCACTCTGGAAATCGACGACTTCAAACTTCAACTTTTCTTTGCGGTAATTCTTGGAATCACAGAAAACCACATCGAGGGCGATCTGGCCGAGTGACTCAGCCTTCTTGCCAGGAATAACCCCATGGAAACTCATATTGCTTTCACTGAGTCTGGACATCGGAATGCCCATCCCTTTCAAGGTCTCCGCATACAGTATATTCAGGCCACTGCCACCATCCATCAGAACCTTAGTCAACCGAGTGCCCTCGACGACTGGGTCGACCACCAACGCTTGCCTCCCAGGGGTGGCTATGTGTGTCGGGTGATCAGACTAGTCGAATGTAATGGCAGTCTGGGACCACTTCAAATAACTGGGCGTCGCTGGGGCGACCATCTTCACTTCTCTGTTGATGACTTTCAGTCGACTCTTGCTCTCAACATCAGCAAAAATCATCAGAGTGGAATTGACGTGGGGGTAACCATCATCGTCCTCTTCTTTATCTTCAACTTTGTCCGATTCATTCTCCTTTTCTTTGGGCTGTTTCTCTCGGAACTGCTGGATTAGGAGCCGACATTGTCGAGTGGTGTGTTTCGGGTAAATGAGATTACCCTCCTCATATTTTTTGATGTGAATGTGGCATGGTAAATCAAACACATCATTTCCATCTTGATCTTTTACTTTCTTGGGGTTCCATTGCCCTTTGGGCTTCCCCTTGAACTTTCCTTGAGTTACGGCTAAGGTTTCTCCAGGAGCAGCTGGCTCGGCTTTGCGCTTCTGCTTCCGACTAGAGTTCCCTCCCCCGGTTTCGTGGGCGACTGTTTTGTGCTTGCCACTCCGGAGCCGATCCTACCATTAGCATACTTGGTGGCAATTTCCATCATTCGACTCAGAGACATATCTCCGGTCCGACCGAACTTCAGATTCAATTCTCGATACTTGACGCCTTCCTTGAAGGCACAAACTGCTTGGTGATCAGACACATTCTCCACCGTGTGGTGCAACGTGATCCACCTCTGGATATAATCTCTCAAAGTTTCATTCGACTTCTGCACACAAGACTGTAGCTCAGTTAGCCCCGCTGGTCGTTTGCATGTACCCTCAAATGTTCTGACAAACACTCGGGCAAGCTCTTCCCAACTATAAATACTGCCAGGTGCTAACTGATTCAACCACGCTCTGGCCGAACCCTCTAACATCAGAGGCAGGTGCTTCATGGCCACTTCGTCATTGCCACCACCAATCTGCACAGCCACTCGGTAGTCCTCAAGCCAAGTGTCAGGCTTGGACTCACCAGTGAATTTGCTGACTACAGTCGCCAACCTAAAGTTGGGAGGAATCACTGCTGCTCTGATGGCTCTGCTGAAACACTCGGGACCCAAAACATGCACCCTGCTGCCGGTCGGGTAATCTCTATCGCGGCCATCTCTGTGTGCTCTGTTCCTGTCAACCAAACCTTGAACAAGAATGGATCTCGCGTCAAAGCCTGGCTCCCGGGGGTCGACTGGAGTCCTTCGCCCACCACTGTGAGGGCGCCTGTCATCGTGTTGCCGAGGTGCGTATGACCCACTCCTTGGGGGAGGCATGGGCACTCGGCGACGATCATCGTGGTCGAGTCGGTGATCATACTACTCACGGTTTCTGTACAGATCTCGTCGGTCTCCACGTCCCTCACGCCTCGGGGGCGATCTTGGACTGTGAGCCGACTGGACTATGTCTGCTACCACGGATCTGCTATGGATCCTATTCCGCGACTGAGACACTGCTGTGTTTTGTTCTCCTGCTGCCCGGAGTAAAGCCCTGATCTGCATCAAACCTCTACCAGCTTCTGACTGGGAGGGCTGGATCGACTCTGCTATTCGGGCAGCAGCTGTGAGATTCTGAATCGGAGTTCGGTATACCTGAGTAGGAGGCGGAAAAGGTTGTCGTCGACTGGACTCAGGAATCCGCCGCCGAGCATGCTCGTCGAGTGCATGCTGGAGATTCTCCAGTCGAGTGCGCTCAGCCAAGTTGGCCAGGCGCATCTCCTCCAAGGCCCAGGCCTCGGGGGTTTCTCCAACGATAGGAGTGTGAAGTGCATCCATGTTACGGCGGCGAAGCTCTTCTCTCTGCTGCAAAGAGAGGGGCTCGGGGCGGTACTCCTCGTGGGCATGCGACGGATCGCCTCCGCCGTCGCCACCATCCTCGCGGGGGAAGCCAGGAGGACTGCGCAGTCCGTTGACCATCAGGACTTCCACCGCAGGGTCACTGTTGTCGCACTCGGACGCAGTCTCAACGGAGCCAGTCGAACAGGCCGTAGAGACTTTCGTCGGGCTCGATTGCCACGACTTGGAGGGTGGCCGATTGGCGAGCCACCGCATGCCTCACCCACCGCTAGAGCCTCGACCGACCGGAACGCTTGTGCCGGCGGGCAGCAGGAGGTGAAGACGCCACCGGAGCCGACCAATACTGAGTCGACGGCTGCCGCAGGAGGACGCCGTGGACGCACACGCGAAAGTGCGTTGCCCCGCGGACGGGGAGCGCCTCGACGTCGAGTGGAGCTTCTTGGAGCCAAGCGGAGTCATCGGCGATGAACACGAGCGCGCCGAAACGGATCTCGCGGCCCTCGGCCAATCCTCCGCCTGAAACCATGCTGATGGGGATCGCAAAAATCGCAACTTCTCCAACAAGTCGCTAAGACACCTGCCCCATGGTGGGCGCCAACTGTCGTGGTTCTAAGTCTGACAGTAGAATGGGGGATAGGGATGTAGAGGCAAGATCTTAGCTATGGAGAAGTTGTCCGCAAGAGTTTTACGAGTTCAGGCCCTTCTCGGAGGAAGTAACACCCCTACGTCTCGGAGCCCGGAGGCGGTCGACTGGATTATATGCATGTGTGTGTTACAGGGGGTGCGAAACCTTGTCTCGGAGGAGGGGGGTGGCTTATATAGAGTGTGCCAGGACCCCAGTTCCCCTCCGTTACATAGGATTCAATGTACATAAAGTGAGAGCGTTACAGGTAACGTCAATAATAAAGTGCTATAAATGATCATTAAGTCTATGAGTAAACGTCCGACCGTTGCTGCGCAGAGTGGCTTTAGGTCTTCTACATGTCGAGTGGTTGAGTGGTCGAGTGACCTAAATAAGGAGAGATCTCCGAGTGAATGGTAGGTCGAGTGGATTGCACTCGACACCTTTGTTGAGCCCTCTCTATTTGCTCTTGAACTTCTTTGCTTCTAGGACAAGGACCTTAGGTAGGACGTATAGGTCAGGCCTATCGCCCTACCCTAGGTCTATGTCCTCATCACGAGCTACGGACGACGTAGCTCACGGAGCGCCTCCACCACCTCTGCCCCAAGACGGCGCCCTGGCGCCATGGCACGCGGCTCCACGGCGCGACCCATCGCGTCCCACGCCTGCGCGTGAAGAAAGAAGCTGTCAAGAAGTCCCTCCGCCGCAAGAAAACGCTCCGCCGGTCCTCGCACCACCGCGCCAGGATCGGCTGCTGCGGCAAGACCGTGCACCACCTGTAGCGGCAGGGCACGGACCCCATCAAGACCAAGTTCCACCCCCAAGGCGGGCCCCGGTGACCATAGCCGGCTGCCGCGCTTTCACCCCCGAGCCGCGTAGCGTCGCCTGGCCGGGCAAGTTCAAGCCGGATCTGCCTCTTCGCTACGACGGCACCCCCGACCCCGCGGAGTTATTGCAGCTCTATGAGCTGAGCAGCAAAGCGGCCAACGGCGGCGAGAAAGTCATGGCGAACTGGTTTCCCATGGTTCTCAAGGATGGCGCCCGCTCCTGGCTCCTGAACCTGCCACCGGGCTCGATCTCCTCCTGGGACGAGATGCGCAACCGCTTCGTCGCCAACTTCCAGGGCACTCGCGACCGCCCGCCGGCTGCGGGTGACCTGCGCCGCGTCAAGCAGCAACCGGGAGAGATCCTCCAGAAGTACATCTAGCGCTTCAACAACGTCCGCCTCAAGATCCCCAAGGTGACGGACCAGGCCATCATCTCTGCGTTCTCTGATGGCGTCCGCGACGTCAAGATGAAGGAAGAGCTCGCTATCCACGAGGAGCTGTGCACGTCCCTGGAGTTGTTCAACCTGGCGACCAAGTGCGCAAGAGCTGAGGAGGGGCGCCTCTCCCTCCTCGAGCTCCTAGCCGCAGACCCGGAGGAGAAGAAAGCCAAGGCCAAGGACGTGAAGCGCAAGGGAGCAGCCGTGCTCGCAGCGGAACCAGACACCAAGCTGTCGACTCATCACATCCTGGGGTTGAAGAAGGTCCCAAGGGTTCGGTTGTTCGCCGATGAAAGTGGTACGTGAGTTGGGGTTAGAACGTCATGAGACAGTTTGGTTCCTATCTACTGTTGGTGTTAAAGGGAGAACTGCGAGGAGCCAGCCCTAGTATGAGAGGACTGGGCTGTGTCAACCTATGGTGTACCGGTTCGGTTCAGAAGGCGGGATGGAAGAGAGAGAATGGGCTCATCGTTTTTGAAGAAGAAATGGAAATGCTACCTTATCAATTTCTCGCAATATTATTTCTGTTTTTGGACTCAGCCGCGAAGAATCCATATAAACCAATTAGCAAACTCTTGCTTCGATTTTATGGGGTACCTTTCAAGTGTACCAAAAAGTTCTTTGTTAGTAAGGAATCAAATGCTGGAGAATTCATTTCTAATAGATACTCATAGAGACCAACGAGAGTCGTCCAAGAGCAGTCGTCCGTTCTGCGCCTTCCACAACCTAAATACCCACAACACCAGCGACTGTCAAGAGCTCAGAGCCATTCACGAAGGATGCTTCGGTCGACGCTCCGAGCGCGGCGACCGGGGCTATGGCCGAGGAGGAGGATGTGGTAGCGGACGCTGGGACGACCGTGGCCCGCGCCAGGAGTGGCGTGACCGGCCTCGTGAGGACCGCTGGCAGGATCAGCCTCGCGAGGGCGCCTGGAGGGATCAGCCTCATGAGGATCGTCCTCAAGGCAACGCTGGACTCCCTCCACTACCGCCACCGCCAAGCAGGAATGACGAACACCATCAAGACGAGGGGGCTGGGGGCTTCCAGGAACCGCGTGCTATCGCCTGCATCTTGGGCGGAGCCCAGGCCCCAGCCTCGCAGCGTATCTTCAAGCAGTTTACTCGCGAAGTGAATGCAGTCCTCCCCAAGCTCGAAGCCACACACCCGCTCAGATGGTCCCAGTGCCCCATCACATTCAACTCGGCAGATCAACTCAAGTGCGCAGCTACCGCTGGCGCCCTCCCGATGCTTCGCTCCCCAGTCATCAGCAACGTGCAAGTTACCAAGACCCTCATCGACGGTGGCGCAGGGCTCAACGTCCTGTTCGTCAACACGTTCGACAACCTCCAAGTGCCATATGACCAGCTTCAGCCTACCAAGCCTTTCTCAGGAGTGACCGACGGTTCCACCACACCGATAGGGCATGTCCGCCTCCCTGTCACCTTCAGAGAATGGAAGAACTACCGCACCGAGCTCATCGACTTCGATGCCGCGCACATCCGTCTGCCGTACAATGCCATCCTCGGGTATCCAGCCCTGGCCAAGTTCATGGCGGTGACCCATCACGGCTACAATGTCCTCAAGATGCCGGGAAGCGGCGGGATCATCACGGTCCCATGTGAAGAAAGAGATGCGGTGTGTTCCCTCGAGCGTGCCTTCCAAGCTGCAGCAATCGATGACCCCGATAGCAAGGGTAAGGGCCCTCCTGAGGTCATCCCCAAGAAGAAGAAGCAGCTGCGCCATGCAGGACCTCAGGAGGGTGGCGTCACAGCCGGAGCCTCGTCAGGATCAGCGCCCGCTCCAGGGGCGCCTCCCTCCATCGCATAGGAAGGCGCGCCCGGCGCCCTCCTCGGGTAGGGCTCGGGGGCTTTCTTCTGGAAGGCCTCAGACCTTGCCCACATCATGAGGGAGGCGCTTGGGCATCACTTGGAGGTGTGCTTCACGGCACGTTTCCCTCAAGAGGGCACAGGGCAAGGATCGCCCACCGTTCAGGAGTTCATCACCAAGACCACCGAGGAATTGCAAGACGCAAGGGCCATGCGCGGCGACCGCCGCTCACAAGGCGCAGCTTCCCATCCAGGTGAGGATGCCGGACTGCATGTCTGCATCGACGTTCCAGGGCTCAACAGGGCCGCTTCTCAGGAGCTTTTCTGGCCTTCGCACGTGGGACGCTGCGAGGGCCCACCGCTCAGCTACTTCGCATGCCCTTCGGCCTGCCGAGCGTGTCGTCCGCTTACCAGCGCAACTTGCGGCGCATCCTAGCAGCTCAGGAGGCCAGGCACCACGCCGTCCTGACGGAGGTGGAGACGGTCTTCAAGGAACCACCTGAGCCCCCAGAGCCTCCTGAGGCTCAGGGCCCCGGTGGCTCGTGAGGAGCAACCCCTTCACTGCGCACCTTCAGCTACCCCAACTCTCCTTCGTTAACAGAACCAGGTGACATTTTCCAAGTTCATTTAGCTAGGAGCGCCCCTCAGGCTGCATCATTCCCAGGACGCGTGGGTCTGTCCCTGTGGCATGTATCCCTTTTTATGTTTTTAGCTTACCATGTTGGGAGCGCCCCTCGGGCTGCATAATCCCCAAGCCGTTCGGGCCTGACCCAGTGGCATGTATCCCCCATGCATTTACTTAAGCCTGCTGCTTTCATGTTTAATCTACCTATGATTACTACCTGCTCGATTGTCGCCTCCCACGGGGCCTCCTCACACCGGCACGGCGCTGGTGCACGGGTCCGTCCCTGCCACGTCGATAAACCTGAGCGGTCAAGCTCTGGCTCGCGGCACGCCCCGCGCACGTCACCTCACCGGGCCCTCAGTGCCTTCACCCCCTCGTGGAACAACCAACGGCAGGCTGGCAACCATAACGGCAGATCATGTTCTTCCTTGTGCTGCCTCGCAGGAATCTCACGAGGATAATACCAGGCGGCACCACGAGCTCCCACCACTTCCAAGTAATCCGCTTGCATGTTAAAAGGGGGGCTCCTGAGCATCGCGACTCAGGAGCTCTTACTGGCTCTCCAGCCCTCACCCCCTGGCCTTGACCACGGCACGCGACCTGGCATACCAGCGGCGGCTGAGCTCGCTCGAGGGCCGGGACCTGAGGACGTAGAGCACAAAGGAGAGCATTGGAAGGGGGAGCACTCGTATGGGCCTGACCTAGCTATGCTGCGGATGTTCGCGCACAGGTCTGGCGCATCACGAAGAATCGACCCCGGACCGCCAAGATAAGTCACGAGCTTAGATCAACTAATCGTTGGAACCCTAGGGGACACGCTCGCTACAGCCCTGTTGTGGCAACGTCGCCTCCCTTTCTTATCTTACCGCGACTGCTTGAGCGCTAAAGGAGACCCCCTGAGCATTGCGCCTCAGGAGCTCTTACTGGACCTCGGGCCGCTCACCTCCTGGCCTTGACCACGGCACGCGACCTGGCATACCAGCGACGGCTAAAGCTTGCCTGGGGACCGGGACCTGTCAGCGTAGAGCAACAAGCTGTCGCGAGATTGGAAAGGGAAGACCGAGCCTAAACAAGACTTGCGCTCACAAGGCTTCCATAATTAGGATAATATCAACAAAAGACATTGCAGACGCTTTACACGCCCCCACGGGGTACTTCTCGATGCTTCGTAGGGAACAAAAGACGAGAACCTAGGAGAATCCTATCTACACACCCCCGCGGCCGACGCCATCATCAACAGTGGGCCGCGGGAGGCCGGCGCCAACCCCATCCAGATCAGCGATGGCGGTGGCCGGACTTTGCGGTCCTGCTCCGGGCGCGGCGAGAGCTCGGGGGCACGTAGCTATCGTCGCTTGTCTCTGGAGTCTCGTAGAGCTCGGGAGAACCGCTGGACCCCCAAGAGTCGCTGCTACTGGAGCAGCCGCGAGCGGGGCGCGCCTCATCCTGGCGCTCCCCTTCGGGACAACACTCCAAGCGGCAACCCTCCTTGTCGAAGACCTTGAAGAACAGCATGGAGGCGCCGTCGTACTCGAAGTGGATCGCGAGGGTGCCCTCCGCACGGCAAACCTGCGCGACCTCGCCCCAGCCACGGGTCATGAAGATCTTGCCGGTGGAGACTTCTTCAACCTCTGCTCCGGTCGCCGGAGCGTCGCAGTCGGCATGCTACAACCAGAGCTCGAGAGGCCCCCTCGGCGGCATCACGTCGGAGAAGAAGCACGGGAAGCGGATCTAGGAGCTTGGGGGCATCGCCGCCCACAGCACAAGCTCGCGTGAGGAGTCCGCGACATGGACTTCAGGAGCGACAGCGCTCGTCGCCGCAGCGCGTTGACCTTGGCCGCGGTGCGCGCGCCGACGCTCGTTGCTCCTTCCTCCCAAGGCCCCGGCTTGGGCATACAAGGGCAGAGGATACCCAGGAGGAGGCCGCTCACACCAAGGCCTCGTCACCACCTGCACCGCTGTAGCGTCGCAATAGTGGACCGACCTCTTCTTTGGCGGAAGCAGCGCCGGCGTGTTGAGGGGAATCTTTCCCTTCTCGTCAACTGAGAACCTTCGGATTGGCGCCATTGAAGTTGCTACTAGCAGTAGAGCGGGGGAAGAAGAAGCAAGTGGAATGGGAAGAAATGGGCGACGGGGGCTCCGCCCCCTTTCTCATTTATAGCAGGAGAAGGCCAACCAGCGACCCCACGATCACAGGTAATGATGGTTTTCCTTGCATGTCGCAGGGACTTGTCAAGTCGGGCGGTTGCCGAGGCAGCGTGGGGAAGCGGAGACGCCCACGTCCAATCAACCGCCACGCGTCAACCGAGGCTGCAGGCTTTTGGGGCCCGCGGCGCTCCGCGCTTGACCTTTGGCTTCGCCTCGAAGCCAAGCCCAAGCGCGCCTTGGGCCCGGGGGCTACTGTCGGCGTTCTGGGAACGGGGGTCCCCAGACTTGCCTGCCTGCGGCCCATGGCGTGGCTGAGCTAGCAGGCCTGTGCGGCCCATCTTCATCAACAAGGCATTCAAGACCCTCCTGAGGGGCCAAGCCTTGCGAGGCGGGCGATGCAAGACCTCCTCAGGAGCGGCCTCGCCAGGCAGGCTCACGAGGGGTGGAGAGATCAAGGCAAGGCAAACCTCGCGAGGTTCTCGTGACGTGAGCGATGACGACCGAGACCAGGCGGGCGCCAGCGCGCGCAGCGTCCTTGTTTCCTCTTTTGTGCCAAGGGGGCAAGCGCAGGCGCGGAGTACCGAGGCATCAAACAAAGGTTTCCATATCGGTGCAACGAGACCAAGACCAGCGGGAAGGCAAGACGGAGGTCACCATGGAGCCCAAGACGGCGTCACCACCAGAGCCTTTTGCAGGCGAAGACCGCTTTTGTCAGGATAAGCTGTACTAGCTACCCCCTTTCAAATTGGCCGTTGTTGGCTCCCTTCCTACTCAATATTTGGGGAGAGCACCAGGGCCTATATAAGTAGAACTAGCCACCATAGTAGGGAAACGAGTCAAGGACTCATTCAGAGGCATCTCACCCACACAAGTTCGCCAAGCACAAGAACACCTCAACTTCAGGAGGCTGTTCTTCCCCTTGTACTATTCATCATCAGCCCAAGAGGCAATCCACCACCACCACACTGGAGTAGGGTATTACACCACAATGGTGGCCCGAACCAGTATAAACCTTGTGTCATTGTCTTCTGAGTTTGTCGAGCTAGGGCTTGGATTGGTAGGGAGGAGATCTTCGCGCGCACCCAGTGTTCGAACCTCGAGGGTTTTGCCGGAACCCGTGATCCGACACCAGCCCAGAATTCCAGCTGTCGACATTCTCCCTCTTCATGTAAACCTTATAAAATAAGAGAGAAAAGGCATTAGTATTGTGATATAATGTGTAATAACAGCCCATAATGCAATAAATATTGATATAAAAGCATGATGCAAAATGGACGTATCAACTCCCCCAAGCTTAGACCTCGCTTGTCCTCAAGCAAAAGCCAATATCGATAAATATGTCCACATGTTTAGAGATAGAGGTGTATATAAAATAAAATATGTACATGAGGGCATCATGATCATCTTTAGAACAACAACATATAATGCCATATAATTTCTTATGCTAAAGTAACAATTCGTTCACAAGGTAAAGTATGAATTAGAAACTTCATTGAAAACTAACAAACTATGATCTCAGTCATTGAAGCAATTGCAATTTATCGTAACATCGGAAAGAGTCAATATAAGAGCTTTTCAGCAAGTCCACATACAAAACTATCATTTAATCTTTCACAATTGCTAACACTCACGTGATACTTGTGGGTACAAAGTTTCAATCGGACACAGAGAAAGATAGGGGATGTCGGTGTACAAAAGTAGGGGCCTTTCTGTACCCCTTTACTTGTGCACGAGCAGTCGTAGCCACACCTGCGGCCATGCTTGGTGGGGCAGAGGAAGGAAAGGTACGAGACTGCCAAGGCAGCACCCAAGCCAGAGGCATGAAGAGCAAAGGGGCAAGATGGACTTCCCCCGGCAACACCCTTGCCGGGGCGGCCTACATAGCCCCGACAAGCGCCTTGCCGGGGCGACTTGCCCAACACCAGCAAGGCCGTCACCCTTGAGCCCGAGAGTTCTGACACCATCGACAACGTCGAAACCAAGACTCAGGGGCGCCTGTGTGGTGGCATGCAGATCTTTGTGAAGACCAAAGGCCTGCGAGTCTACATAAGAACGAGAAGACAAAGACCCCCGGCAAGATCCTTGCCGGGGACAGCCGCGAGGCCCCGACAAGATCCTTGCCGGGGACAGCCGCGAGGCCCCGGCAAGACCCTTGCCGGGGGCATCTGCGGGGCCACGGCCAGACCCGCACCTACCAAAGTTTCGCTGCCCCACGGCCGTTCCGATGCAGAAACCAGCCCGCCAACTAGGCAAGCGCCTGCGTGGCAGCATGCAGCTTCTAGGCTAACTAGTCAAGCACCTGCGTGCTGGCATGCAGATCTTCGTGAAGGCCCTGTCACCGCACCAGCACATCGACTAGCCAGCCAGCATGGTGCTGCATGCCTCATCAGCTTGGACGTGCGTCGAAGCAAGGCGAGACGGCGACGGACGGGACGACCTCTGTTGCCATCCCCGATAAAGCAAGAGGGCACGTAGGCAGCGCATTAAATGCATTTGTCCTACAGTGTCAGGCGATAAACTTGTACACTGTAGATACTTTCCACCTCCCGTGTGCCACTGTGGTGACCCCTTTGACATATAAAAGGAGGCCCGAGGCGTACTGTGGAAGGATTTGGACTTTTTGGACTGGGCACGCATAGTAGCTAGTCCAAGAATTGAAGAACACAAGATAAACACAGACAAGCATGACTAGGGTTTTACGCATCATTTGCGGCCCAAACCTGGGTAAAAATCCTGTCGCGTTGATCGCTAGACCTGCTCTTTGCGCAGCTCTTCGCCCCCACCAACCTTAGTAGGGGTCCTCGGGATCCCATAGGCATCATTTTCCCCCGACATCTTTGGAGCGCCAGGTAGGGGTCCTCGGGATCCCATAGGTGTTGTTTTTCCTCGACATCTTTGGCGCGATAAGGAGAAGAGCCAGGATGGTGCAGAGGCATCCGTCAAGAAGCGTGGCGGCCGAGGAGGCACCGCGGCAAAGATAAACAACCAGAGAGGCCCGCTCGGGGCCGTGATAAGAAAGAGGGAGACAATGATCATGATGAGGACGACAAGTCCAGCGAGCATGAGTTCCAGAAAGCTACGGAGGCCATGTGCGTTGACGGTGGCACCTTGTTGCATACCTCTCACCGCCAACTAAAACAGTGGGCACGTGAAGTCATTGCGGCTGAGCCATCATTCGACGCCCAGAGGCCACTGAAGTGGTCCAGCACGCCTATCATTTTCGACACCGAGGATCACCCTGATCGCACAACGGCGGTCGGGTGTTTGCCGTTGTTGGTTTCGCCAACAATACGCAACCTCAAGGTGACGAAGGTGCTAGTCGACGGTGGGGCCAGTCTGAACTTGATCTCGCCCGCTGTGATCAAGAGGCTGCAAATCCCCGATGGAGATCTCGAGGAGACGGGCACGTTTCAAGGGGTCAACCCGGGGAGGAGTCAGCCGAAGGGTAAGATCACGTTGCCCATTACATTTGGGGACGAGCTGAACCATAGGACGGAGAAGATTGTTTTTTATGTTGCCAAGATCCCTTTGCCCTATAATTGGATCCTCGGCCGCCCAGCGCTGGCCAAGTTTATGGTGCATCACATTACGCCTACAACACGTTGAAGATGCCCGGGCCAATGAGCATCATCACCGTCCCCTCTGACAAGAAAGACGCACTCATCTGCGCCGACCAACTCTACCGGGAGGTAGTTGCGACAGCAAATAGGAAAGCACGCTCGTCGCCTTCCTGCGGGCAAATGTCGACGTGTTTGCATGGCAAGCATCCGACATCCCCGGCGTTCCCAGGGAGGTGATTGAGCACAACCTTGCTGTCTGTCCCCATGCGCGGCCCGTCAAGCAGAAGGTCAGGAAGCAAGCTTTGGAGTGACAAGAGTTCATCATCGAGTAGATTAGGAAGTTGGAGGTGGCAGGCTTGGTCAGAGGAGTGCTCCACCCCACGTGGTTGGCCAATTTGGTGGTAGTGCATAAGGAAAATGGGAAATGGAGGCTGTGTATTGACTATACAAATATCAATAAAGCCTGTCCAAAGGATCCTTTCCCTCTGCCACGCATTGACCAGATAGTGGACTCCACTTTTGGGTGTGACCTGCTGTCGTTCCTCGACGCCTACTCAGGATACCACCAGATCTTCATGATGAAGGAAGACGAAGAAAAGATTGCGTTCATCACCCCATGTGGTACGTACTATTTTGTACGGATGCTTTTCAGGTTGAAAAGCGCTGGTTCGACATTTGCCCGAGCAGTCCAAATTGGTTTTGAGCCCCAGCTGCATAGAAATATGGAAGCTTATATGGATGATATAGTGGTCAAAACCAAGGACAAGGCCACACTCATGCGGGATCTGGAGGAAACATTTGCAAACCTGTGCAAGATCAACCTCAAGCTCAACCCAGAGAAGTGCGTGTTCGGTGTCCCATCTGGCAAACTTCTTGGGTTCTTTGTGTCTCAACGCGGAATCGAAGCAAATCCCGACAAGATCAAAGCGATTGAGCAAATTGAGGCGCCAAGACGAGTCAAGGACGTCCGTAGGCTCGCCGGCTGCGTTGCTGCTCTAAGTAGGTTCATCTCCAAATCTGCTGAACGCGCCCTCCCCTTTTTCAAAGTTTTGAAAAAGGCGGGTCCAATGAAATGGACTCCGGAGGTAGAGGCAGCGCTGCAAGATTTGAAGAGGTACCTCTCCTCCACGCCAATACTAGTCGCGCCTAAACTGCAAGAACCGCTGCTGCTATATCTAGCGACAACGAATCAAGTGGTTAGTGCTACACTAGTGGCACAGAGAGAATTTGAGGGAGAAGCAGTGGCAGCGGCGAAGCCATGGGATGATGGGCCGGAGCTCTCCCCAGCAGGTCCTGATGCCAGCAAGGCGGAACCCCCGGCAAAGCCCGGTCCCGGCATGACAGAGTGTGCACAAGTGGGCGAAAACGAACAGAAGAAGAAGGTGATGCAACACTCAGTTTATTTTGTCAGTTCCCTCTTGCAGGGGGCTAGATCAAGATATTCTGGTATACAGAGGCTACTTTTCGGCCTCCTTATGGCCTCAAGAAAGCTGCATCACTATTTCCAAGTGCATGAGATCACCGTCGTCACCCGCCTCCCTTTGCAACGAATCTTGCACAACCCGAATGCAACCGGGAGGATTGTGGAGTGGGCGTTGGAACTGTCGAGCTTTGGCCTCAAGTTTGAAAGTACTTCTACAATCAAGAGCCGAGCCTTGGCAGAGTTCATAGCAGAATGGACCTCAACGCCCGACGAAGAGATTAAAGAGATCACCCTTCCCGGCAAGGAGACGAACCGTGATTGGATTATGTACTTTGATGGAGCTTTCTCGCTACAAGGTGCTGGTGCTGGTGCTGGTTTGCTACTCGTCGCACCCACCGGAGAGCGCCTCAAGTACGTAGTCCAGATGCACTTTCCCCGGGAAAAATCAACGAACAACACAGCATAGTACGAGGGATTGTTTGCTGGTCTTAGGATCGCGGCAGACCTCTGAATCAGGAAGTTCGTCATCAGGGGTGATTCCCGGCTTGTCGTCAAGCAAGTTAACAAGGATTACCAGAGCCCGTTGATGGAGGCCTATGTGGATGAAGTGAGGAAGTTGGAGGAGCGTTTTGACGGTCTACAAGCAGAGCATGTTCCCCGAGCAGAGAACAACATTGCCGACAACTTATCGAAACGCGCTGCCCTCAAGTTGCCTGTGGAACCAGGTACCTTTGTGCTTCAATTAACCCAGCCATCCGTTGAGCCATCAGCGGGACAGAACAAGTGAAGGAAGGCAGGCCCCAGCAAGTACTTTCCTGCTGAGCTGCCAGGAGCCGCTGACAAGGACGTTGCCGGGTACCCCAAGCTTGCCGGGGAGCAGCAACCTCCGGCGTGGCCCCAAGCCCTGACCGTAGAGGCAGCTGCCCCTACGGCCGAAGATGAGCCTTTAGCCCTTGCCGTAGAGCCTCAGGCTCCGGCATGGGCGCAGCGCACCATACGTTTCCTCCGAATAGGGGAACTCCCTGACGAACAGGAAGAGGCAGAGAAAGTAGCCCGTCGGTCCAACATGTACCAGATTATGGATGATGCCTGATGTCTACTACACAACCTTCTTCTTGTAGACGTTGTTGGGCCTCCAAGTGCAGAGGTTTGTAGGACAGTAGGAAATTTCCCTCAAGTGGATGACCTAAGGTTTATCAATCCGTGGGAGGCATAGGATGAAGATGGTCTCTCTCAAACAACCCTGCAACCAAATAACAAAGAGTCTCTTGTGTCCCCAACACACCCAATACAATGGTAAATTGTATAGGTGCACTAGTTCGGCGAAGAGATGGTGATACAAGTGCAATATGGATGGTAGATATAGGTTTTTGTAATCTGAAAATATAAAAACAGCAAGGTAACTAATGATAAAAGTGAGCGTAAATGGTATTGCAATGCTTTGAAACAAGGCCTAGGGTTCATACTTTCACTAGTGCAAGTTCTCTCAACAATAATAACATAATTGGATCATATAATTATCCCTCAACATGCAACAAGGAGTCACTCCAAAGTCACTAATAGCAGAGAACAAACGAAGAGATTATGGTAGGGTACGAAACCACCTCAAAGTTATTCTTTCGGATCGATCTATTCAAGAGTCCGTAGTAAAATATCATAAAGCTATTCTTTCCGTTCGATCTATCATAGAGTTCGTACTAGAATAACACCTTAAGACACAAATCAACCATAACCCTAATGTCACCTAGATACTCCAATGTCACCTCATGTATCCGTGGGTATGATTATACGATATGCATCACACAATCTCAGATTCATGTATTCAACCAACACATAGAACTTCAAAGAGTGCCCCAAAGTTTCTACCGGAGAGTCAAGACAAAAACGTGTGCCAACCCCTATGCATAGGTTCATGGGCGGAACCCGCAAGTTGATCACCAAAACATACATCAAGTGAATCACGTGATATCCCATTGTCACCACAGATACGCACATGCAAGACATACATCAAGTGTTCTCAAATCCTTAAAGACTCAATCCGATAAGATAACTTCATAGGGAAAACGCAATCCATTACAAGAGAGTAGAGGGGGGGAAAACATCATAAGATCCAACTATAATAGCAAAGCTCGTGATACATCAAGATCATATCACCTCAAGAACACGAGAGAGAGAGAGATCAAACACATAGCTACTGGTACATACCCTCAGCCCCGAGGGTGAACTACTCCCTCCTCATCATGGAGAGCGCCGGGATGATGAAGATGGCCACCGGTGAGGGATCCCCCTCCGACAGGGTGCCGGAACAGGGTCCCGATTTGTTTTTGGTGGCTACAGAGGCTTGCGGCGGCGGAACTCCCGATCTATTCTGCTTTCTAGAGGTTTCAGTATTTATAGGATTTTTTGACGTAGGTCTCACGTCAGGGGGGTCTCTAGGTTGTCCACGAATCAGGGGCCCACGCCTAGGGAGTGTGGGCGCGCCCCCGACCCTCGTGGGCAGCCCGGGACTCTTCTGGCCCAACTCTTTTGCTCTGGGGTCTTCTTTTGGTCCATAAAAAATCGTCAAAAATTGGCACGTCAATTGGACTCCGTTTGGTATTCCTTTTCTGTAAAACTCAAAAACAAGGAAAAAATAGAAACTGACACTGTGCTCTAGGTTAATAGGTTAGTCCCAAAAATCATATAAAAGTGCATAGTAAAGCCCATTAAACATCCAAGATGGATAATATAATAGCATGAATACTACATAAATTATAGATACGTTGGAGACGTATCAGCATCCCCAAGCTTAATTCCTGCTCGTCCTCGAGTAGGTAAATGATAAAAGAAATAATTTATGAAGTGTGAATGCTAGCAGGTGCACAAGTTTGAGCAATGATAATTTCAATCACCTTTTCTAGCATCATCATATGTCATAACAGTAGCTCAACTCATAGTACTTTTCATGATCAAGTAACAAACTATTCACATGTTAAAGTATAGATCATAAACTTTCTTGAAAACTAACAAACTATGTTCTCAGTCATCAAACAATTGCAATTCATCTTATTTTCAGGAAGGGTCTATGTAAGAGCTTTGTTTTAGCAAATCCCACATACTCAACTATCATATAGTCTTCCATGATTGCTACCACTCAAAGCATATTTTTAGAACAAATAGCATCCATCGAACACAGAGAAAGATAGGGGCTTAATGTTTCACCTCCCAACTTATTTATCATATAGATAATTGTCAACAATAATAATTCATGATCAAATATATTTGAATGGCCATATATGCTTAGATCTTTCTCCACCACATGATGCTTGCCAACTAAAGAGTAGGTTGGAATGAGAAGGAATACTACTGACTCTTGCATAAAAGTAAAAGATAGGCCCTTCGCAGAGGGAAGCAGGGATTTGCAGAGGTGCCAGAGCTCGAAGCAAAAACAGAGATGAAAATAATTTTGAGAGGTATGCTTTCATTGTCAACATAACGACCAAGAGTTCCCAATATCTTCCATACTAGATACATTATAGGTGGTTCCCACGCAGAAAGGTAAAGTTTTTACTCCCCCTCCACCAACATTCACACTCCACGGCTTGTCCGAAACAACGGGTGCCGTCCAACTTTCTACATTCCCGGGGGAGTTTTGTTTAAATTATTTGTGATTTTGTTTTTGATCTTTTGATCATAGGACTGGGCATCCCAGTTACCAGCCATTTTCTCGTGAATGATGAGCGGAGTCCACTCATCGTGAGAATAACCCACCTAGCATGGAAGATACTGACAGCCCCTAGTCGCTACATGAGCGATTCGGGCATACAAAACAGATTATTATTTGAAGGTTTAGAGTTTGGCACATGCAAATTTACTTGGAACGGCAGGTAAATACCACATATAGGTAGATATGGTGGACACTCATGGAAGAAACTTGGTTCAAGGAATTTGGATGCACAAGCAGTATTCCCGCTTAGTACAGATATTTTGGCTAGCAAAGGATTCTAAATAGCAAGCACCAAATGTTAGAGGATCCATAACAATATAACTTCTATACAAATATACCCAAGCATAACTCATTATGTTGTCTTCCTTGTCCAACTTCAACTAATTTGCTCAGGTTTGCAAATAATTAATGGGATTCACAATCATAGAAGATGTCCAAGATAGTATATTTATATGTGAAATCTCTCTTCCTTCAATATTCTTTCATGAATTGTTCAAGTGATCAATACAATGTTTGCTAACCTTCAAAAAAATTACCACCTCTACTTCTTATATGTGAAGGCATTACTCCCCATGGGAAAGGCATATGAAACATATATAATTTCAGATTTATGACACTCAAATCATTTAACCATTTACTCATAGGATATAAGTGAAGCACACGAGTAAATGACAAACTACTCCAAAAAGATATAAGTGAAGATCAATGAATAGTTAAATAATTATGTAGCTTTGTGAAGACTCTCTCTCATTTAGGAATTTCAGATCTTGGGATATTATTCAAACAGCAAGCAAAACAAAACAAAATAAAATGACGCTCCATGCAAAACACATATCATGTAGTGAATAAAAATATAGCTCCAAGTAAAGTTACCGATGAACGAAGACGAAAGAGGGGGTGTCATCCGGGGCATCCCCAAGCTTAGGCTCTTGGTTGTCCTTGAATATTACCTTGGGGTGCCTTGGGCATCCCCAAGCTTAGGCTCTTGCCACTCCTTATTCCATAGTCCATCGAATCTTTACCCAAAACTTGAAAACTTCACAACACAAAACTTAACAGAAAATCTCGTGAGCTCCGTTAGCGAAAGAAAACAAAACACCACTTCAAGGTACTGTAATGAACTCATTCTTTATTTGTATTGGTGTTAAATATACTTTATTCCAACTTCTCTATGGTTCATACCCTCCGATACTACTCATAGATTCATCAAAATAAGCAAACAACACATGAAAAACAGAATCTGTCATAAACAGAACAGTCTGTAGTAATCTGTATCAAACGTATACTTCTGGAACTCCAAAAATTCTAAACTAAATTTCTGGACCTGAGGCATTTGTCTAGTAATCATATGCAAAAAGAATCAACTAAATAGCAATCTCCAGTAAAAAGTTCTATCTATTCTCGTCAGCGCTAAAGTTTCTGTTTTTTTTACAGCAAGATCATAAAGACTTCACCCAAATCTTCCCAAAGGTTCTACTTGGCACAAACACTAATTAAAACATAAAACCACATCTAAAAAGAATCTAGATGAAATATTTATTACTAAACAGGAGCAACAAGCAAAGAACAAAAATAAAAGTGGGTTGCCTCCCAACAAGCGCTAACGTTTAACGCCCCTAGCTAGGCATGATGATTTCAATGATGCTCACATAAAAGATAAGAATTGAAACATAAAGAGAGCATCATGAAGAATATGACTAGCACATTTAAGTCTAACCCACTTCCTATGCATAGGGATTTTGTGAGCAAACATTTTATGGGAACAATAATCAACTAGCATAGGAAGGCAAAACAAGCATAACTTTAAAACTTTAAGCACATAGAGAGGAAACTTGATATTATTGCAATTCCTACAAGCATATGTTCCTCCCTCATAATAATTTTCAGTAGCATCATGAATGAATTCAACAATATAACTAGAACCTAAAGCATTTTTTTCATGATCTACCAGCATAGAATTTTTATTACTCTCCACATAAGCAAATTTCTTCTCATGAATAGTAGTGGGAGCAAACTCAACAAAATAACTATCATGTGAAGCATAATCCAATTGAAAATTAAAATCAAGATGACAAGTTTCATGGCTATCGTTATTCTTTATGGCATACGTGTCATCACAATAATCATCATAGATAGGAGGCATGCTTTCATCATAATAAATTTGCACATCAAAACTTGGGGGACTAAAAATACCATCTTCATCAAACATAGCTTCCCCAAGCTTGTGGCTTTGCATATCATTAGCATCATGGGTATTCAAAGAATTCATACTAACAACATTGCAATCATGCTCATCATTCAAATATTTAGTGCCAAACATTCTAATGCATTCTTCTTCTAGCACCTTGGCACAATTTTCCTTTCCATCATGCTCACGAAAGATATTAAAAAGATGAAGCGTATGAGGCAAACTCAATTCCATTTTATTGTAGTTTTATTTTATAGACAAAACTAGTGATAAAACAAGAAACAAAAAGATTCGATTGCAAGATCTAAAGATATACCTTCAAGCACTCACCTCCCCGGCAAAGGCGCCTGAAAAGAGCTTAGTTGACGGGGTGTGAGTGCCGCTTACCTAGCCTCCCCGGCAACGGCGCCAGAAAAGAGTTTGATGTCTACTACACAACCTTCTTCTTGTAGACGTTGTTGGGCCTCCAAGTGCAGAGGTTTGTAGGACAGTAGCAAATTTCCCTCAAGTGGATGACCTAAGGTTTATCAATCCGTGGGAGGTGTAGGTTGAAGATGGCCTCTCTCAAGCAACCATGCAACCAAATAACAAAGAGTCTCTTGTGTCCCCAACACACCCAATACAATGGTAAATTGTATAGGTGCACTAGTTCGGCGAAGAGATGGTGATACAAGTGCAATATGGATGGTAGATATAGGTTTTTGTAATCTAAAAATATAATAACAACAAGGTAACTAATGATAAAAGTGAGCACAAACGGGATTGCAATGCTAGGAAACAAGGCCTAGGGTTCATACTTTCACTAGTGCAAGTTCTCTCAACAATAATAACATAATTGGATCATATAACTATCCATCAACATGCAGCAAAGAGTCACTCCAAATTCACTAATAGCGGAGAACAAACGAAGAGATTATGGTAGGGTACGAAACCACCTCAAAGTTATCCTTTCTAATCGATCTATTCAAGAGTCCGTAGTAAAATAACATGAAGCTATTCTTTCCGTTCGATCTACCATAGAGTTCGTACTAGAATAACACCTTAAGACACAAATCAACCAAGACCCTAATGTAACGTAGATACTCCAATGTCACCTCAAGTATCCGTGGGTATGATTATATGATATGGATCACACAATCTCAGATTCATCTATTCAACCAACACAAAGAACTTCAAAGAGTGCCCCAAAGTTTCTATCGGAGAGTCAAGATGAAAACGTGTGCCAACCCCTATGCATAAGTTCACGAGGTCACGGAACCCGCAAGTTGATCACCAAAACATACATCAAGTGAATCACGTGATATCCCATTGTCACCACAGATAAGCACATGCAAGACATACATCAAGTGTTCTCAAATCCTTAAAGACTCAATCCGATAAGATAACTTCAAAGGGAAAACTCAATCCATTACAAGAGAGTAGAGGGGGAGAAACATCATAAGATCCAACTATAATAGCAAAGCTCGCGATACATCAAGATCGTATCACCTCAAGAACACGAGAGAGAGAGAGAGAGAGATCAAACACATAGCTACTGGTACATACCCTCAGCTCCGAGGGTGAACTACTCCCTCCTCGTCATGGAGAGCGCCGGGATAATGAAGATGGCCATCGGAGAGGGATCCCCCCTCCGGCAGGGTGCCAGAATGGGTCTAGATTGGTTTTCGGTGGCCACAGAGGCTTGCGGCCGCGGAACTCCCGATCTAGGTTTCTTTCTGGAAATTTGGGTATATATAAGAGGTTTTGGCGTCGGGAACAAGTCAGGGGGGTCTCCGGGCTGTCCACGAGGTAGGGAGGCACGCCCAGGGGTGGGCGCGCCCCCCGCCCTCGTGGGCAGCCCGGGTTTCTTCTGGCCCAACTCTTTTACTCCATGGCATTCTTCTGGTCCAAAAATAAGTTCCGTGAAGTTTCAGGTCAATTAGACTCCGTTTGGTTTTCCTTTTATGCGATACTCAAAAACAAGGAAAAAACAGAAACTAGCACTGGGCTCTAGGTTAATAGGTTAGTCCTAAAAATCATATAAAATGGCATATACATGCATATAAAACATCCTAGATGGATAATATAATAGCATGGAACAATCAAAAATTATAGATACGTTGGAGACGTATCAGCATCCCCAAGCTTAATTCCTGCTAGTCCTCGAGTAGGTAAATGATAAAAATAGAATTTTTGATGTGGAATGCTACCTAACATAATTATCAATGTAATCTTCTTTATTGTGGCAAGAATATTCAGATCCATAAGATTCAAGACAAAAGTTTAATATTGACATAAAAATAATAATACTTCAAGCATACTAACCAAGCAATCATGTCTTATCAAAATATCATAGCCAAAGAAAGCTCATCCCTACAAAATCATATAGTTTGGCCATGCTTCATTTTCGTCACACAAAAATGCTCTCATCATGCACAACCCCGATGACAAGCCAAGCAATTGTTTCATACTTTAGTGTTCTCAAACTTTTTCAACTTTCACGCAATACATGAGCGTGAGCCATGGACATAGCACTATGGGTGGAATAGAATATAATGATGGGGGTTGTGTGGAGAAGACAAAAAAGGAGAAAGTCTCACATTGACGCGGCTAATCAACGGGCTAGGGAGATGCCCATCAATTGATGTCAATGCGAGGAGTAGGGATTGCCATGCAACGGATGCACTAGAGCTATAAATATATGAAAGCTCAACAAAAGAAACTAAGTGGGTGTGCATCCAACTTGCTTGCTCACGAAGACCTAGGGCATTTGAGGAAGCCCATAGTTGGAATATACAAGACAAGTTCTATAATGAAAAATTCCCACTAGTATATGAAAGTGACAATATAAGAGACTCTCTATCATGAAGATCATGGTGCTACTTTGAAGCACAAGTGTGGAAAAAGGATAGTAGCATTGTCCCTTTTATATCTCTTTTTTATAATTTTTTATTTGGCCTTTCTTTTTTTAATTGGCCTTTTTTTTCTTTTTTTATTTGGCCTTTCTTTTTTTGGCTTGTCTCTTTTTTTGGGACAATGCTCTATTAATGATGATCATCACACTTCTATTTATTCACAACTCAAAGATTACAACTCGATACTAGAACAAAGTATGACTCTATATGAATGCCTCCGGCGATGTACCGGGATGGGCAATGACTCATGAGTGACATGTATGAAAGAATTATGAATGGTGGCTTTGCCACAAATACGATGTCAACTACATGATCATGCAAGGCAATATGGCAATGATGATGCGTGTCATAATAAACGGAACGGTGGAAAGTTGCATGGCAATATATCTCGGAATGGCTATGGAAATGCCATAATAGGTAGGTATGGTGGCTGTTTTGAGGAAGATATAAGGAGGTTTATGTGTGATAGACCGTATCATATCACGGGGGTTGGATGCACCAGCGAATTTTGCACCAACTCTCAAGGTGAGAAATGACAATGCACGGTACCGAAGAGGCTAGCAATAATGGAAGGGTGAGAGTGCGTATAATCCATGGACTCAACATTAGTCATAAAGAACTCACATACTTATTGCAAAAATCTACAAGTCATCAAAACCAAGCACTACGCGCATGCTCCTAGGGGGATAGATTGGTAGGAAAAGACCATCGCTCGTCCCCGACCGCCCCTCATAAGGATGACAATCAAAGAACACCTCATGTTTCAAATTTGTCACACAACGGTTACCATACGTGCATGCTACGGGACTTGCAAACCTCAACACAAGTATTTCTCAATTTCACAATTACTCAACTAGCACGACTCTAATATTACCACCTTCATATCTCAAAACAATCATCAAGTATCAAACTTCTCATAGTATTCAATGCACTCTATATGAAAGTTTTTATTATACCCATCTTGAATGCCCATCATACTAGGACTAGTTTTATAACCAAAGCAAATTACCATGCTGTTCTAAAAGACTCTCAAAATAATATAAGTGAAGCATGAGGGTTCATCTATTTCTTCAAAATAAAACCACCGTCGTGCTCTAAAATATATAAGTGAAGCACTAGAGCAAACGACAAACTACTCCAAAAGATATAAGTGAAGATCAATGAGTTGTCGAATAATTATGCAACTATGTGAAGACTCTCTAACATTTAAGAATTTCAGATCTTGGTATTTTATTCAAACAACAAGCAAAACAAAAGAAAATAAAATGATGCTCCAAGCAAAACACATATCATGTGGTGAATAAAAATATAGCTCCAAGTAAAGTTACCGATGAACGAAGACGAAAGAGGGGATGCCATCCAGGGCATCCCCAAGCTTAGGCTCTTGGTTGTCCTTGAATATTACCTTGGGGTGCCTTGGGCACCCCAAGCTTAGGCTCTTGCCACTCCTTATTCCAGAGTCCATCGAATCTTTACCCAAAACTTGAAAACTTCACAACACAAAACTCAACAGAAAACTCGTAAGCTCCGTTAGTATAAGAAAATAAATCACCACTTTTGGTACTGTTGTGAACTGTAACATCCCAAAGTTTCAATTTGGAATGTTATACATTAGATCACCATTGCATATCATATTTTATTGCATTTTGGCTTGATCCTAGAAATTCTACGCAACTCAAGGACCCGCGGAGAGAGTTGGGAATTTCGTTATTTTCATATTGAGTTTTTCTCAAATTTTGAAAAGAGGATCGTTTGGTTTTAATTATTTTCTCTTCGAATATTTCTTTTATTAAAAATAAAGAGAGAGGATAAAATGACTTCCTCAAAATAAAGAAATATTGGAGATTTAATGTTAAAATCAAATAAGATTTTTATTCGGAGTTTTATTGCTATTTTATTTGAATTAGGAAAAAAATTGCGTTTTTCAAAATTACATTTTAGGACCAAATAAATGTTCACCTTGTCCGGCCTATGTTTAGAGGACAGGGAAATTTATTTCGGGATTTTTGGAGTACGTTTAGTTTTTTCTTTTTTCTTTTTCTGCTTGTCAGAATTTTTTTAAAAAGGGAAACCAACTCCGGGCCGTACCCGCGCGGGACTCCGCCCGGGGGGGCTTCATAAGCCGCAGCCCCGAGCCACCCCAAGGCCCAGCCACCGCCGAAGCCCACCGCCGCCACCCAAACCCTAACCCGCGCGCCGCCGCCGCCGCTGCACCGCCACCTCGCCGCTGCACCGCCGCCGCCGCCCCGCCTCGCCGTTGTCGCCGGAGGTAGTCGCCGCCGCCATTCTCGGTTTTCGTGAGAAAACCGATCAGGTTTTTTTCGAATACCCTAGATCCGTTTTTTTAGTTTTGGTTCGGTTTTTTCGGTTTAGTTATTTAGCGGACGTTCGTCCGTACGTTCGTTTTAATGAACGGTTTTCGTCCGTTAGCCACAGATAGCGAACGCTCATTCGTTAGTCTGTTCGTCAGTTTTTCTTTTTCTCGGATTTATCGTGATTATTTTCGATCGCGATTTCTGATCCGATTTTCATTTGAGTTTATCTTTTCGCTCGTTTATTGGAATCAGGCGATTCAAGCGGCTAGAGTTTCGTCTCGAAGCCCTCTTTCTATTTAACCAACTTAAACAAGTTTTTGCTACTATAAAAATTGACTTTGGTCTAGATTAGCAAACGAAGCTTGTTTCTTTCGCAGTTTGAGTTTCGTTGTTTCGTTTGATTTGATTCTTTTTGCAAACCGGAGTTCTTAAGTTGAACTTTCTGGTTAGATCTCTTATTTGAGTTTTACCCGTGCGTTGTTGCTTAATTGCTTATTGTATGTTTGTTTGTTTGCGATAGAGTACCCGGAGTGTGAAGCGTGCTACTACGAGTCTCTAGGTTTCACGGATCATCAGCAAGGCAAGTAACACTTTGATCATACATCTTGACTTCTTGGGTTCTTTTTGTCTCAATGCTGAATCGAAGCAAATCCCGACAAGATCAAAGCGATTGAGCAAATTGAGGCGCTAAGACGAGTCAAGGACGTCCTTTGCTCGCCGGCTGCGTTGCTGCTCTAAGTAGGTTCATCTCCAAATCTGCTGAGCGTGCCCTCCCCTTTTTCAAAGTTTTGAAAAAGGCGGGTCCAATGAAATGGACTCCGGAGGCAGAGGCAGCACTGCAAGATTTGAAGCGGTACCTCTCCTCCACGCCAATACTAGTCGCGCCTAAACTGCAAGAACCGCTGCTGCTATATCTCGCGGCAACGAATCAAGTGGTTAGTGCTGCACTAGTGGCACAGAGAGAATTTGAGGGAGAAGTAGTGGCAGCGGCGAAGCCATGGGACGATGGGCCGGAGCTCTCCCCCGCAGGTCCTGATGCCAGCAAGGCCGAACCCCCGGCAAAGCCCGGTCCCGGCAAGACAGAGTGTGCGCAAGTGGGCGAAAACGAACAGAAGAAGAAGGTGATGCAACACTCAGTTTATTTTGTCAGTTCCCTCTTGCAGGGGGCTAGATCAAGATATTCTAGTATACAGAAGCTACTTTTCATCCTCCTTATGGCCTCGAGAAAGCTGCGTCACTATTTCCAAGTGCATGAGATCACCGTCGTCACCCGCCTCCCTTTGCAACGAATCTTGCACAACCCGGATGCAACCGGGAGGATTGTGGAGTGGGCGTTGGAACTGTCGAGCTTTGGCCTCAAGTTTGAAAGTACTTCTACAATCAAGAGCCGAGCCTTGGCAGAGTTCATAGCAGAATGGACCTCAACACCCAACGAAGAGATTAAAGAGATCACCCTTCCCGGCAAGGAGACGAACCGTGATTGGATTATGTACTTTGATGGAGCTTTCTCGCTGCAAGGTGCTGGTGCCGGCATGCTACTCATCGCACCCACTGGAGAGCGCCTCAAGTACGTAGTCCAGATGCACTTTCCCCGGGAAAAATCAACGAACAACACTGCATATTGCTGGTCTTAGGATCGCGGCAGACCTCGGAATCAGGAAGTTCGTCATCAGGGGTGATTCCTGGCTTGTCATCAAGCAAGTTAACAAGGATTACCAGAGTCCGTTGATGGAGGCCTATGTGGATGAAGTGAGGAAGTTGGAGGAGCGTTTTGATGGTCTACAAGCAGAGCATGTTCCCCGAGCAGAGAACAACATTGCCGACAACTTGTCGAAACGCGCTGCCCTCAAGTTGCCTGTGGAACCAGGTACCTTTGTGCTTCAATTAACCCAGCCATCCGTTGAGCCATTAGCGGGACAGAACAAGTGAAGGAAGGCAGGCCCCAGCAAGTACTTTCCCGCTGAGCTGCCAGGAGCCGCTGACAAGGACGTTGCCAGGTACCCCAAGCTTGCCGGGGAGCAGCAACCTCCGGCGGGGCCCCAAGCCCTGACCGTAGAGGCAGCTGCCCCTACGCCTGAAGATGAGCCTTTAGCCCTTGCCGTAGAGCCTCAGGCTCCGGCATGGGTGCAGCGCACCGTCCGTTTCCTCCGAATAGGGGAACTCCCTGACGAACAGGAAGAGGCAGAGAAAGTAGCCCGTCGGTCCAACATGTACCAGATTATGGATGATGCCTGATGTCTACTACACAACCTTCTTCTTGTAGACGTTGTTGGGCCTCCAAGTACAGAGGTTTGTAGGACAGTAGCAAATTTCCCTCAAGTGGATGACCTAAGGTTTATCAATCCGTGGGAGGCATAGGATGAAGATGGTCTCTCTCAAACAACCCTGCAACCAAATAACGAAGAGTCTCTTGTGTCCCCAACACACCCAATACAATGGTAAATTGTATAGGTGCACTAGTTCGGCGAAGAGATGGTGATACAAGTGCAATATGGATGGTAGATATAGGTTTTTGTAATCTGAAAATATAAAAACAGCAAGGTAACTAATGATAAAAGTGAGCATAAACGGTATTGCAATGCTTTGAAACAAGGCCTAGGGTTCATACTTTCACTAGTGCAAGTTCTCTCAACAATAATAACATAATTGGATCATATAACTATCCCTCAACATGCAACAAGGAGTCACTCCAAAGTCACTTATAGCGGAGAACAAACGAAGAGATTATGGTAGGGTACGAAACCACCTCAAAGTTATTCTTTTGGATCGATCTATTCAAGAGTCCGTAGT
The DNA here is from genome assembly GCF_018294505.1 of Triticum aestivum. NCBI lineage: Eukaryota > Viridiplantae > Streptophyta > Magnoliopsida > Poales > Poaceae > Triticum > Triticum aestivum. The sequence continues at coordinate 236,977,329 of NC_057814.1, read as the reverse complement.
AAAATATCATAAAGCTATTCTTTCCGTTCGATCTATCATAGAGTTCGTACTAGAATAACACCTTAAGACACAAATCAACCATAACCCTAATGTCACCGAGATACTCCAATGTCACCTCAAGTATCCGTGGGTATGATTATACGATATGGATCACACAATCTCAGATTCATGTATTCAACCAACACATAGAACTTCAAAGAGTGCCCCAAAGTTTCTACCGGAGAGTCAAGACGAAAACGTGTGCCAACCCCTATGCATAGGTTCATGGGCGGAACCCGCAAGTTGATCACCAAAACATACATCAAGTGAATCACGTGATATCCCATTGTCACCACAGATACGCACATGCAAGACATACATCAAGTGTTCTCAAATCCTTAAAGACTCAATCCGATAAGATAACTTCAAAGGGAAAACTCAATCCATTACAAGAGAGTAGAGGGGGGAAACATCATAAGATCCAACTATAATAGCAAAGCTCGTGATACATGAAGATCGTATCACCTCAAGAACACGAGAGAGAGAGAGAGATCAAACACATAGCTACTGGTACATACCCTCAGCCCCGAGGGTGAACTACTCCCTCCTCGTCATGGAGAGCGCCGGGATGATGAAGATGGCCACCGGTGAGGGATCCCCCTCCGGCAGGGTGCCGGAATAGGGTCCCGATTGGTTTTTTGTGGCTATAGAGGCTTGCGGCGGCGGAACTCCCGATCTATTCTGCTTTCTGGAGGTTTCAGTATTTATAGGATTTTTTGACGTAGGTCTCACGTCAGGGGGTCTCCGGGTTGTCCACGAGGCAGGGGCCCATGCCCAGGGAGGGTGGGCACGCCCCCACCCTTGTGGGCAGCCCGGGACTCTTCTGGCCCAACTCTTTTGCTCCGGGGTCTTCTTTTGGTCCATAAAAAATCATCAAAAATTGGCACGTCAATTGGACTCCGTTTGGTATTCCTTTTCTGTAAAACGCAAAAACAAGGAAAAAACAGAAACTGACACTGGGCTCTCGGTTAATAGGTTAGTCCCAAAAATCATATAAAAGTGCATAGTAAAGCCCATTAAACATCCAAGATGGATAATATAATAGCATGAATACTTCATAAATTATAGATACGTTGGAGACGTATCAATGCCCTATGCAGAAGGAGACCGAACGACGTGAAATTGAAGTGCATTCCTCAGGAGGACGGAATGGAGCTGTTGGCAGAGATACATGAGGCATGTGTGGCTCCCACATAGGGTCAAGAGCCCTTGCCGGCAAAGCGTTCCGGCAAGGTTTCTTCTGGCCCACCGCTCTCGAGGATGCAATTGCACTAGTAACCAAGTGTGAAGCGTGCCAGTTCTGTTCAAAGAAGCTTCATCAACTAGCCCAAGCTCTTCAGGCAATCCCTCTTTGCTGGCCATTTTCGGTCTGGGGGCTCGATATACTGGGTCCCTTTCTCCATGCTGTCAGGGGCTTTGAGTACTTGTACGTCGCGATCGACAAGTTCACAAAGTGGCCGGAAGTGGAACCGGTGAGAAAGGTGACAGCACAATCAGCCATCAAGTTCTTCAAGGGACTAGTCTGCCATTTTGGTGTGCCAAATAGAGTCATCACCGACAACGACACGTAGTTCACGAGCCGCACCTTCATGCAGTACATCCAAGACCTCGGCGGCAAGGTTTGTTTTGCTTCTGTGCTCATCCCAGAAGTAATGGCCAGGCTGAGAGGGCGAATGCAAAAGTGTTGCGAGGCCTCAAGACCAGAACATTTGACAGGCTACACAAGTGCAGAAGGCGTTGGATTGATGAGTTGCCAACGGTTCTTTGGTCGATCAGAACGACACCAAATCGAGCCACTGGCCAGACACCCTTTGCCCTGGTATACAGAGCAGAAGCAGTTCTCCCCACGAAACTCATATACGGGTCACCTCGAGTGCTCTCTTATGATGAGCTTGAGCAAGAGCAGTTGCACCAAGATGATGTGACGCTCCTTGAGGAAGATTGTCTTCAGGCTGCTGTGCGAGCTGCTCGCTACTAGCAAGGTTCACGCCCGAAGCCTTGAGGAAGGCGACCTTGTTCTTCAGCGAATCCAATCCGCCAAGAGTTCAAACAAGTTGACGCCAAAGTGGGAAGGCACTTATCAGGTAATACGAGTCACCAGGCCCGGCGCAGTCCGCCTGGAGACCGAAGATGGCATTCCGGTGAGCAATTCCTAGAATATCGAACATCTTCGCAAGTTTTACCCCTAAGGCGCGGTTGCCGGGAGCCTCGACAACCCCCCTTTGTACTAGCCTTGCGGGCAAGGCATGTAAACCCTATGTACAAAGCCAGGCGCAGACCCCGTGTGCAGTCAAAAAAAAACCCTTAGTATGTACAGTTTCCCGTTGATTTCCATGTTTATGTGTATACGTATATACATGCTTGTCCAGGATATTGTACTGCTTTTTGATTCCAACAAATGTTAATGGACCGTCAAGGTTCCATGCTCCTGTCCTCTCTACTTTCCAGCCGCGGCAAGGACGCTCGATTCCGCCAAGGACCCGGCTCCGGCAAGAAGTTGGGAAGACTGCCCGGCACGGCGATCCCCGGCAAACCAAACAGATAAAGTTCACCTCTTTCCCATTCATGTTCATAACCTGTGACTTGTGCATTGGAAAACCTCGCCACTCTCTTTTAAACTCGGGTGCTCCCATCCCTAACCCGAACGCTGCTTCGGTCAGAATGGTCGTAGTAGCCTTTGCTAAAAGGAGATTGACGAGGGGCTGGACCCTTTGTTTGTAACCCGGCAGATGCGACTCTCCGACAGGCACAGAGGGAACCGGCAGGATAGCTTGCCGGGAGAACTCATTTATTTGCAGTAAAGAGGCATTTCGCCTCTGCATGGACGTGTACATGCACGGGTTCCCGGCAAGGCTGGTCTTTTTCATTGACATGCTGATACAAGTACGAATGTTACAGGACTCAGGCATGGGCTTGAGAGATTACATAATTTAGAAATTAAGATTTGGCAAGTGCCTACAAGCTAAAAGAAAGATAAGTGCCCTGTGATCACCGTTCTTGCCCCTTTCCTCCCAGGTGCGGCAGGTGAAGGCAAAGAAGAGGCGACGGGGAACGCGCTGATATCGATGGAGAGCATGGCGGGGATGGCCGTCGGCAAGGCGCGTGGCCAAGGGAGGAGGGCGATGTAGATGATGGTGCTGCCACCGATGGTCAGCCGGAGTCGGAATCGGCGTCATCCCGCCCGCTACCGTCGTCGTCACTGTCCTCCTCGTCACTGTCGCTCAAGGAGGAGATTTCGTTGTCGGTGGAGCTCTCCGCGCAGCACCCTAAGCGGGTTCCCGAGCGCCCGAAGACCTTGACGGAGAGCAGGCTGTTCTCCATTAATTTGAACTGGAGAACGTGCCCCTCTGACAGGCTATGGGAACGGGCAAAGGTCTTCCACCCACGGCACAGGTACATGATGTGAGGGGCGGGGAAGTCGATGTTGACCCGCATGCCGCCGTTCCCGCAGCCCCTCATATGCAGCCTCAAGGCCTGTGGCGGGTCAATCTCCATTACCCGAGGAAATGGGGAGGGGAGGCGGAGGTGACCGCACACTGGCTTGTACAGCCTGATGAAGAACTCGCGAGGCTGGTCTCCGACATGGCCCTCCATTGGGGGTAGAGCCGCTGGCGGAAGCGCGACCGGTGCGCCGCCCTGTCCTCCTCTCCCCCGAGCGCCACGGAGGCCTCAGCCTTGCCCCTCCCTCTTCCTGTCACAACGCGCTCCGCTGCCATGAGCTCCAGAGGAGGGGGGACATGCTGTCGAGCAGAAGCCCTCATCATCGCCACTGGAGCGCCAGCGCGCCCTCTCACTATGGCGAATGGAAGAAAGGGATCAACCAGGAAGGAGATGAACGTAGAAGGATACTGTCCCTCTCCCTTTTTTATAGAGGGGCAGGGCCGGGGCTTGGCCCCCCAACCTAAGGGCGTCCGCCCCACTCGACCAATCCAGCCACCAGAGGCACAGGGAATCAGGACCGACCCGCTTCAATCAGCAATGCCCAGCTTCCTGCCTCGGTGTTAATGCCCGGCCCTCCGTATCCGCCACCTACCCTCCCTGAGGCATGGGGGACACGTGGTAGGTGAGCCGGAATTAAGAGGACAAGTGGAACGACCGTTTCCCGCCCCGTGATCGTGGGGCGTAGGCGCCATCAAGGCCACGACCCGAGTCCACTTTGTAAATGAGCGGCGCTCCTGCGGCTTCCTCTTTTTTATGGGGAAGACACGAGCCACCTCTTTACTATTCACCGCAAGGTGACGCAAACGTGCTGCGACCGTTCCACGCACGACCCCCAGGCCATGCACTCAACGCGAATCGTGGGAAGCACAACTGGCGAAGAAATTACCGTGGTTAAAACTCTGCCACGGTGCCCGCGCACCATTCTGGGCCTGGCCCAACAACGCTTCGCGCTTATGTGTGGCCCAAGCCCGGGGGCTCCCGTCTGTGTACAAAAGTAGGGGCCTTTCTGTACCCCTTTACTTGTGCACGGGCAGTCGTAGCCACACCTGCGGCCATGCTTGGCGGGGCAGAGGAAGGAAAGGTACGAGATTGCCAAGGCAGCACCCAAGCCAGAGGCATGAAGAGCAAAGGGGCAAGATGGACTTCCCCCGGCAACACCCTTGCTGGGGCGGACTACATAGCCCCGGCAAGAGCCTTGCCGGGGTGACTTGCCCAACACCAGCAAGGCCGCCACCCTTGAGCCTGAGAGTTCTGACACCATCAACAACGTCGAAACCACACAGGGGCGCCTGCGTGGTGGCATGCAGATCTTTGTGAAGACCAAAGGCCTGCGAGTCTACATAAGAACCAGAAGACGATTGCCGGGGACGGTCGCGAGGCCCGGGCAAGACCCTTGCAGGGGGCATCTGCGGGGCCGCGGCCAGGCCCGCACCTACCAAAGTTTCGCTGCCCCGCGGACGTTCCGACGCGGCAACCAGCCCGCCAACTAGGCAAGCGCCTGCGTGGCAGCATGCAGCTTCTAGGCCAACTAGTCAAGCACCAGCGTGGTGGCATGCAGATCTTCGTGAAGGCCTTGACACCGCAAAAGCACAACAACCAGCCAGCCAACATGGCGCTGCATGCCTCGTCGGCTTGGACGCGCGTCAAAGCAAGGCGAGGCGGCGACGGATGGGACGAGCTCTGTTGCCGTCCCCGATAAAGAAAGAGGGCACATAGGCAGCGCATTAAATGCGTTTGTCCTACGGTGTCAGGCGATAAACTTGTACACTGTAGATACTTTCCACCTCCTGTGTGCCACGGTGGCGACCCCTTTGACATATAAAAGGAGGCCCGAGGCGTACTGTGGAAGGATTCGGACTTTTTGGATTGGGCACACATAGTAGCTAGTCCAAGAATTGAAGAACACAAGATAAACACAGACAAGCAGGACTAGGGTTTTATGCATCATTTGCGGCACGAACCTGGGTAAAAATCCCCTCGCGTTGATCGCTAGACCCGCTCTTTGCGCAGCTCTTTGCCCCCGCCAACCGTAGCAGGGGTCCTCGGGATCCCATAGGTGTCGTTTTCCCCGACAGGGACTTATAGTTTCGCCTCCCAACCTTTTACCTCAAGGGTAATGTCAACAATAATACTTTATGAAAACCTACATCCAAGTGGATATATATATATATATATATATATATATATATATATATATATATATATATATATATCCGGATCTCTCCAACACATAGAGCTTCCCAAAGGAAAAAGTGTAAAAGGGAAAGGTGATGATTGATAACCCACATGTCTAGGGGATTGCAACAGTTTTCGAGGGTAGAGTATTCAACCCAAATTTATAGATTCGACACAAGGGGAGCCAAAGAATATTTGAAGGTATTAGCAGCTGAGTTGTCAATTCAACCACACTTGGAGATTAATTATCTGCAGAAAGTAATCAGTAGCACAGTAATATGATAGTTTTCATAATAGTAGCAGCAACAACGGTAACAGTAACAGTGATAGCAGTAATTTTGTAGCAAGTGTAACAGTGATGATAGTAGTAGTAACTTAGCAGAAACAATATAAGATAAATTCGTAGGCATTGGATTGGTGACTTGTTGGATGATATTCATCATGAGACAGTTATACCTTAGGGCGATACGGCACTAGCTCCACTTCATCAATATAATGTAGGCATGTATTCCGTAAATAGTCATACATGCTTATGGAAAGAACTTGGATGACATCTTTTGTCTTACCCTCCCGTGGCAGCGGGGTCCATATTGGAAACTAAGGGATATTAAGGCCTCCTTTTAATAGAGAACCGGAACAAAGCATTAACACATAGTGAATACATGAACTCCTCAAACTACGATCATCACCGGGAGTGGGCCTGACTATTGTCACTCCAGGGTTGCCGGACCATAACACGTAGTAGGTGACTATAACTTGCAAGATCGGATCTTAAACATGGATATAATTATGATAACATAAACGGTTCAGATCTGAGTTCATGGCACCCAGGCCCAAAGTGACAAGCATTAAGCATAGCAAAGTCATGGCAACATCAATCTAAGAACATAGTGGATACTAGGGATCAAGCCCTAAGAAAACTAACTCGATTACATGATGAATCTCATCCAACTCCTCACCGACCAGCGAGCCTACGAAGGAATTACTCACTCCCGGTGGGGAGCATCATGGAATTGGCGATGGAGAAGGGTTGGTGATGATGAAGAACGGAGATCCCCCTCTCCGAAGCCCCAAACGGACTCCAGATCTAGCCTCTCGATGAAGAACAGGAGGTGACAGCGGCTCCGTCTTGTGGATCACGATAATTCTTTCTCCCTGATTTTTTCTGGAAAAATAGGATTTTATAGCGTCGGTTTCAGGGTCTGCGGGGCCACCAGGTTGGGACAACCCACCTGGGCGCGCCAGGAGAGGGGGCACGCCCTGGTGGGTTGTGCCCACTGAGGGGCCCCTCTCCGGTAGGTATTGGCTCCAGAAATTCTTATATATTATATAAAAACTAGTAGGGCGACCCGCGCATTTGCGCGGCTAGAAATGACATATATTTTTATTTGTGCTTTTTACCTATCTTCTTTCCTTTTAGTTGTCATAATTTATAGGAAGGTACATCAACATGCAAAAGACTCGGAAAATACATGCAAATGTGGTTAAATTTTGCTAGAAAAAATATTACCATCATTTAATTAAAGTGGTAGGTAAAGACTTGGAAGATCAAGTGAATCAGTGTATGTGTCTCACTATGCAAGAAAGATTTAGTAGTAACCTCTAGCTTTCATTGCTCTATGTTTTTCTCACCGCTCAAAATTTATATTTGCCCCTAATATATTTGCAAGATATTTCAGTGAGAAAATATTAACATGATTACTTGTACCTGTATTTTGTTATCTACTTCATGAAAATACTAAAATCTTCTCTCACTCGTGCTCATCAAAGCATGTTACTTTTGAAGGTACCAATTTCTTTTGCATTTAATTATAATGTGAAGAAAAACAAAAATAGTCATTACATACTTGACATAAACCGATACTTCCCTTTTCACTACAAATATTCTCTATTATTTACTCACATTTTATCTCTTTTTTTCTCCTCCTATATCCATCCTTGCGGCCCAAGCTATATGTTCGTCAGTGCATTAGAAACTATATAACAACGAAAATGTGCACCCCTAGGAATCAAGTTAGATTTCGGTGGGAAATCTGTGTTGAATTGTGTTATTGTTGCCAAACACATCCATATAATTCCATACTAATCTTTGTACTTCTCTATTCTACATATCTCCATTAGTTGAAGAAAATTATGGTTTGTAATTTGCATCCTGCGGAAAGATGGTGAAGATTCAACCGAAATCTTTATTGTAGTTGAAGACATTGTCATGTCACAACATGTAACTAATGGCATTGAGGTTAGCATACTGTCACACAAAGGTATTTCAACAATAAGTTAATGCCTTACTTTATGCCTTCTTACTCTTAGTCTCACCAATATTTGTGTTGGAATTGAAGTTTCATGGTAATACAATATAATGCCTCTCGATCTTACACGCATATGCTTGTGACAATATATCAGTTTGCGCTAATTGCTTGTGTAATCCGGCCATCTAAGGGGTATGTAATTATTGGATTATATTTCAGAATTTTTTCGCTCTCGCTTAATTTTGTCATAGATTATTTTTTGATCTGTTTTTCTTCATGAACTTACATTTAAATTAGAGCTTAATGGAATCGAACCATCGATTTATTTTCTTTTGTCGTGCTTAGCTCCACTTCTAAAAAAATATTTATATTAAATCTCATAGCTGAACCTTATATAATGAAAAATGACAATTTATTATTTATCATTTCAAATATATATTAAAATGTGTTCTATTCTTGGTACATTTAAAAAGATATGTCTCTGGTATGACTCGAAACCTTCATCAACCAATATAATTTTTCTCCTAAAATGGATTTTCGTGTGGCTTTACTGTTCATCCAAGCACCAATTTATCTACTGGTCTGGGACATTTCGATAGGTTAGAATTTTTTTGGGGGGTGGTTAGCGTTTTTTTAACTGTGCGTGATATCATTCTATTATTGTTTGACCCGATTAAATTTGTACCCATCCGTTAGATGCATGCGAACAGATATGGCGCATGCATGCTTTGTAGTACTCTCCCTGTCCCTAAATATAACTCTTTTAGATATTCCACCACGGACTGCATACCGATGTATATAGATGTATTCTAAAATCTAGATTGACTCATTTTGCTCCGTATGTAGTCCATATTAAAACCTCTAAAAGGACTTAAATTTAGGAACGGGGAAGTATATGTTTTATAGATAGATTAAATGATCTAGGAGTGCCATTTTTCCCAAAAGGGCATGCCCATGTTTTTTCTAATGTGTACGTGACCAGGTTGGCTACATGTGCCATTTTTGGGACATAATGACCCCTGCCCACGTTTTTAGTATAATATGTGATCTAGTTTTGTGTTTCCTTTCCGATGAAGAGCCTTCCATATTTTTCTCATCAGGTTTTGTACGTGTCCATATGAGACTCTGTTTCCTTTTGCACGAAGAGCCTCCCATATTTTTGTCGTCCGATTTTGTAGGTGTCCATGTTTGACTCCGCTAGGTTTGCACGTGCCCATGCTAGTTTTTTTTTCTCATCAACGTGTCATCCATAGACTTGTTTGTACATGATTGATGTTGTGCGTAACTTTTTTTACTTTTAATCTAAACTGTTAAAATTAAGATCAACATAGCATATATTTTTAGCACATGTGGACAAACGTGATGGCTTGTTTGACTTCTGTCTTAATAATATAATAGATTCCTCACAAAGTTTCGTTCCATTCCGAGAACTTTTATTTCTGCACAAAAACAACACCATGGTAGTTCTGCTGAAAACAGTGTCAGTCTGGGGTTAGTTTCATTCAAATCATACAAATTAGAGTCCAAAATAATAGGAAAAGCATTAGGAAAAGTAGATACGTTGGAGACGTATCAACTCCCCCAAGCTTAAACCTTTGCTTGTCCTCAAGCAATTCAGTTGATAAACTGAAAGTGAAAAAGAAAAACTTTTACAAACTCTTTTACTCTTGTTTGCATAAATAAGCTTAAACAGCACCCAGGTTTTCAGCCACTCATTATAACTAACCATGCCGACAAAAACTCTTAAAGATTATATTAACTCATATCAATGACATAATCAGCTAGCGAGCAATAATAAGATATCTCAAACAACAACACGTTGTCAAAACAACCATGATATAATATGACAATAGTGGTATCTCGCTAGCCCTTTCTGAGACCGCAAAACATAAATGCAGAGCACCTCCAAAGTTCAAGCAGCGACTAGACATTGTAATTCATGGTAGAGAAGATCCAGTCATGATGCACCCAACATTAGCTACACACAATGCATAAATCATGACAGCTGTGCTCTCGGGTTCTAGCGATTGTTTTAGAAGGTGATGACACAACATAAAAGTAAATAGAAAGTTTGTTCGCAGAGGGAAGCAGTGATTTGCAGAGGTGACAGAGCTCAAGTTTTAAAACAGATATAAATGATATTTTGAGACATGCACACTTCTTATTCACTTCACGACCATCAGTTATCAACATCTTCCATGCTAAGCATGCTAGTGGCGGTTCCCAAGCGATAAAAGTAAAGGTTTTGACTCCATTGGGAGTTTTTGTTTGATTATTTCAGAGATGAACTCTTTTTCATGTTTGCAGTTTGGGACTAGGCAACCCTATTACTGCCCTTTCCTCGTGCGATGGCGAGTGAATAAACACTCGACCTGAGAATAACCCACTTAGCATGGAAGATGTCGACCACCTCCTGTCGTTCCATTAACGATCCAGGCACACAAAAATGATAATTTTTTTAGAAGTGTTTAGAGGTGGCACATGCAAATTTACTTAGGACGGCAGGGCAATACCGTATATAGGTAGGTATGGCGGACTCATTTGGAATAACTTTTTTGACTATAAACAGTAGGGTAAAACCCCACTGCAATTTTTATATATAAATAAAAAGGAGCAAGGTCTCAAGTATTCCTGAAACATTAAAGAAGGGCTTGAGCAAAGCCCTCAAAAGAAATCTAGCTAAACTAGCTAAAACTAGGAAAAAGACTAGAAGATTACAACAATAGGCATGAGAGCTGCCTATGAGACTATTCTTGATGCTGAAGCCAAGCCAGGAAATGATCAGCATACTTTGGCTTGATCCTGTGAGTGAGAAGTTTCATCTCCAGCATATAGATTTGCTTCCATCCTTGGAAGGTAGGCTGAATATGTTCAAAGATCTTGTTATTTCTAGAAATCCAAATTGCCCATGAGCTTAGAATTATTATTTCCATGAAGAAAGGTAGACTCAATTTGTCCTTGATGTCTTGAAAAGCTTCCATAACAGACAAATTTTGTGCTCTGGTAGGACAGATATAGTCCCAAAATCTCTTGGCAAATGGGCATCCCCAGAACAGGCGATGCAGAGTTTCCTCCTGTTGACATTCTTTGGTTGCACGGTATTCCTCTAGTATAAAGTTCTTCCTTCTCAGAAGATTTCTTGTGTTGAGTCTATCATGCAACAGCATCCAGAAGAACATTTTGTGTTTTGGCTGGCATGAAGAATTCCAAATCCAGTTGGAATGTGGAGGGACTTGTTTGATTCCAATCATAAAATTGTATGCCTTTGCACAAGAGAATTGTTCATTACCCCAGATGTAACTCCGTGTATCTGTCATGTCCTGAAAGTTGGATTGCCTCAGTGAGTGACATATGTCTTCCAGCTACAAAAATTGCTCATGTGCTTGGATTGATAGTGGCAGATGAAAAAGATCTTCCAAATACTCTGTATTTGTGACTTGTTGCACTATGAGTCTATATCTGGAATAACTTTGGGTTCAAGGTTTTTGGTGTACAAGCAGAGTTCCCACTTAGCACAGGCGAAGGCTAGCAATTAGATTGAGAAGCGGCCAGCTAACCATGCATTATGCATAAGTAACATTGGACACTAGCATGAGTAGGATATTGTAAGTGCATCTAGTGCCACGCCTAGTTGGTTTTGGAGTATTGATGACAAACTTGGTTGAGGGACTAATGTGTTTGTGAGAATTGCATGATAACACAGGTAGTAGTCCCATATTGATTCGGTTTACCTCCCAGAAATGATCCCTAAAAATGTGTGAAGACATTGAAGACAATGGTGGTCTGTGAAGATATTCACAACGAGGATTATGACTTGAGAAGACATTCACATGAAGACTATGGAGTGCGAAGACATAGTTGTTTTGTAGTTTCCTTTTCTTCTTTGTTGAGTCATAGGAACCACCGTACTGTTAAGTGGGGTCCAAGTGAACAAAGTCAGAGTGACTGATGTGATGCTCAACCAAGACTTATGTCTTCGAGCGAAGACAATGAGAGCAAATCTTATCCAAAGCTGGATGAGTCAGCTTTACTTGTAGCCCAAGTCAAGCTGTCGCGTGTGTTTGAAATCTGACTGTTGGACACGTGTCAGTTCCTTAGTGACCCAGGGCCATTTCGGACAAATTAGGTCGGGTTGCCTCCTGGCTATAAATAGCCCACCCCCTACACCATAAATTGGTGGCTGCTTAGAGTTAGTGCACAGCTTTTGTCATTTGAGAGCAACCCACCTCCGAAGCATTTGAGAGGGAGATCCTTGCGTGGACAAAGCCCAAAACACCCAGAGCCAAAGAGTGTTAGGCATCACTGAAGTCTTTCTGTCCGCATGATCTGAAGACTTGTTACACTTGAGGACTGTGAATCCTCCAGCCGGTTTGGCGTCATGTTCTGAGCATCCAAGAGCCATTGTGGATTGCCAGTGAATGAAGTCCGTGAAGGTTTGGAAGTCTACCTTGAAGACTTACGAGAGTGATTGGGCGAGGACTAAGTGTTCTTAGCTCAAGGGGAATAAGGTGAAGACGCAGTCTTCTGAGTTAAATCTCAGCCTCCCTAACCAGACGTACAGTTGTCACAACAACTGGAACTGGTCTACCAAATCCTTGTCCTCACCAAGCAACTAGTTCTATCCTTCACATCTCTTTACTTTACAGTTTGTCTTTGTGAAGTCATTGCCTGCTTGCATGATCTGATTGTCTTCACTGTGTGAATATTGTTGTTGTCTGGCTTCATACTATCTTCCATCCTGATCCATACTACCTAGCTGCTGATAGTATTCGTGTTTTCACTTCATTTCTTACTTGACTATGGCTTGTCTAGTGTAGTCTGCCTTCTGCTGCATATCAATAGGTTCATTTCTACTGTTTGTCTTCAAAGCCCCCGTGTTTTGAAGACTTTCATAAAAATCGCCTATTCACCCCCCTCTAGTCGATAACTAGCACTTTCAATTGGTATCAGAGCAAGGTGATCCCTTGTTCTGTGTGATCTGGTTTAACCACCTGGAGTTTTAGCTATGTCGACTGCGGGGATAATCAAGGTCTCCACTGCGTGCCCTGTCTTTGATGGCACTGATTACCCCTACTGGAAGAATAAGATGCGCATGCATCTTGAAGCCATTGATGTCAACCTCTGGTATGTCGTCAAGAATGGCGTTCCCAAGGTCAGTGAAGGTGTCACCGCTGCTGATGTCAAGAGGTTCATTCAACTGGACTCGACTGCCAAGAACATCATCTGTGGTCATCTGACCAAAGGACAGTATGGCCGTGTGAGTGCTCTGGAAACTGCGAAGCTAGTCTAGGACTGGCTCTCCAAGGTCAACGAAGGTGTCTCAACCCAGAGAGACTCAAGGATTGATGTTCTTCGCAACCTCTTCAAGAGAAACGACAATGAGAATGTCCAGCTCACGTTTGATCACCTCACTGATATCACAAATGAGCTTCGCGCACTCGGCGCAACTGAGATCACCAAGCATGAAATCGTCAAGAAGCTCCTGAGATCACTTGATAGCCCATTCAACACCCTGGCCCTGATGATCCAAGAACGTCCTGACTTCAAGACTCTCGATCCATCTGGCATACTTGAGAGGCTCAACACACATGAGTTCCAGTTATCTGAGAAGAGAGATACCTATGGTCCCAACTATGGCCGAACTCGCGCTTTGAAGGCAAAGGTTGTTTCCTCATCTGAAGAAGAATCTGATTGCAGTTCTGGGGATCCTGAAGACATTGGAAAGGAGCTTTCTATGCTTGTGAAGAAGTTCCAGAAGTTCACCAAGAAGAAAGGCTCCAGAAAGTCTTCAAGATCCAGCTCAAGAAATGATGAAGCTTCTACTCGTGACCACAAGAAGAGGACATGCCACAAATGCAAGAAACCTGGTCACTACATCTCTGAGTGTCCACAATGGGACAATGAGACCAAGAAGAAGAAGAAGAAGAGCAAGGAATATGATTCTGATGACAAGAAGAAGAAGAAATCCTCAAAGTCTTATTCCAAGTCTTTGTTGAAGTCTTCATCACACAAGAAGAGCTCATCAAGCAAGGCTCGTGCGATTGTTGGCAAGGAGATGGATTCATAGGAGGAGTCTGCTTCCGAGGAGGCAGAGGTGGAGCCTGAAGAGGAATCCAATTCAGGTGTGGCAAGCCTGGCTCTAGCTTCAGCCTATGTCGCCAAGTCCATCGTCAACACTGAAGACAATGGCCCTGTCAACCAACGCTGATGCTAATGATGAGGATGACTCTGCTCCCACCTACTACTTCATGGCACGTGGTGCCAAGGTAAACTCACGCGATGCTTACTTTCAAACATCAAGTGAAGATGACTCTGAATGTGAATCTAAACCTAGCTACAAAACACTTGCTAAAATTGCAACTGAACAACAAACTGCTATGGAACATATTCAAAAGTTGCTTGACAAAAGCGATGACCTGTTGGACGCGGAAATGACCCAATCTCAGTCCTTAATTGAAGACATCAAAAATCTTCACGTTAAGTATGAGGAACTTGAAAGTCATCATGAAATGCTCTCAACTACTCATGAAAAGCTTTCCTATGAGTATCTTCAAAGGAAGCAAGAACTTGAGAACTTGAGAGCGACTCATGAAGATCTTCAAAAAGAGAACGAGTCACTTCGCGCTCAACAGATCAGTTCCGCTCAGGAAGGATTTGAACCACCATGTCTAAAATGTCTTGAGCGAGATAATGATGTCTCTGTTGCTGAATGTTCTACTGCTGCTACTGTTGCAATATCTTCAACTCCTGATGTGGTAACTAACCCCTCTACTGAGGATACCACTACTTTTGCTGATGAGAATGCCAGGTTGAAGAAATTGCTTGAGACATGAATGTACAAAAGTCTCAAAGGGCATCAGACACTATGTGATTTCCTCAAGAAACAGATTCTGAATCGAAACCCTAGGAAAGAGGGTGTTGGGTTCGAGAGGAAAATGAATGTTGATGGTTCTTACTGGAAGCCTGAGTAGTACCCCAAAACCACATGGGTTGCTGCAAAGGGACCTTCAGTGGATCCATCTACCTTATCTGGCTTCACTTGTGCTAATCCGATTATCATTGATGAATCCTTTGATGCAAACTATAAACTGTTTAAGAATCAGAATGGTGAAGTGTTTGCCAGGTATATTGGTACTAACTGCAGGAATCGACCACCTTTAAAGAAGATCTAGGTGCCCAAAAGTTGTCTTGAGAAACTTCCTGTGCATGTCATCATGATACCACCTGGGAAGAAGACAAACCCCAAACCAAAGGCTTCATATGATCCAAAGGTTTCATACGGACAGAGGACTCACCAGAGTCACCCTAACGCCAATGTTTTGCAGGGAAACCATACTCAGGCTTATGAATATGAGCGTGTTTCATCAAACCGCTATGTTCATAAGACCAAGAACTTTTCTGCTTATTCTTATGAGTATTATTCACCACCTGCAAGGCTTTTTGCTATGGCTCCAAAGCCGAAGTTCTCAGATGCTGCACTTAGACTCATTGCTTCTAAGCCACCCCTGAAGATGTGGGTGGTCAAGAAAAATTAACTCTCTTTTGTAGGGAAAGGTCTCCAGCCGGAAATCTAAGGCGTCTGATGCTTATGCTGGGGACCTAAAACATCTTGTGGGGCGCAAGATAATATGCCCAAATGGTCTTATTATGTATTTTGTTCCAGGATTCCTTGACAAACATCCTATTTATCTAACCAAGATCTGAACTTTCATAATCCGCTTGTTCATCAAATGTTTATGCTTCACAATACCCTTGGTGAAGCCTATCCCCCAAACTGCACTGTAGGGTATGACACCAAAGGCTTCAGAATGGATTATGCACAGTGGATGACATTATCTTCGGCTGCATTGACAAGAGATACAGTGATGAGTTTGGACATATGATGCAAGAGCAATATCAGATGTACATGATGGGTGAGCTGAAATTCTTCCTCGGTCTTCAGATCCGTCAGCAGAGCAACGGCATCTTCATATCAAAAGAGAAATACCTCAAAGACTGCCTGAAGAAGTTTGCAATGAAAGATTGCAAAGGATACACGACGCCAATGCCAACCAAAGGTCAATTGGGTCCCGACGACAATGGTAAAGAGTGCGATCAAAAGGTATACCGCTCCATGATTGGTTCATTACTCTATTTATGTGCATCTAGGCCAGATATAATGCTTAGCGTTTGCATGTTTGCCCGATTCCAAGCGGCACCAAAGGAATCGCATCACTTAGCTGTGAAGCGAATTCTTTGATATTTGGCTTACACCCCAACACTAGGATTATGGTATCCAAAGGGCTCAGAGTTTGATCTAGTTGGATTCTCATATGTTGATTATGCTGGTAACAAGGTTGATCGCAAGTCCACATCAGGCACATGTCACTTTCTTGGACGATCTCTTGTCTGTTGGTCTTCGAAGAAGCAGAACTGTGTATCCCTCTCCACTGCTGAATCTGAATACATTGCTGCTGGATCTTGCTGCGCTCAGCTTCTATGGATGAAGCAAACTCTCAAGGACCGTGGCATCCACCTGAAGCAAGTGCCACTCTACTGCGACAATGAAAGCGCCATCAAGATTGCCAACAACCCAGTCCAGCACTCGAAGACAAAGCACATTCAGATCCGTCATCACTTTCTCAGAGATCATGTCATGAAGGAAGATATTGATATCGTTCACGTCAACACTGAAGACCAATTGGTATATATCTTCACAAAGCCCTTGGATGAGAAAAGGTTTGCAAGTTGCGGTGTGAGCTAAATATATCTTAGAATCCTCGAATGTCCTATAATTGGACACACATCCTAACGCTTATGCATGTTGATGACTTAGATGTGCAACAGACGAAGTAACGTATATCTTCAATCAATGAAGACATACACTCTAAGTGTGAATACATTAACGCAGAATTTGACTTCAGAGCGCCACGATAATTGTGCGCCGTGTCTGGGTCTAATACTTCCTATACGGTGGGTAACACCACCACCAAATTCTTATTGAAGTGTTTCATTTGGTGTCACAATTGCATAGTCTTCGCATTTGGTTTGTCTTCAACATTGATTTGTCTTCAAAGTTTATCTTCGCAATGTTGAGTTGGTCTGATGTGTGTGTGTACATATATATATATATATATATATATATATATATATATGTGTGTGTGTGTGTGTGTGTGTGTGTGTGTGTTCTATCCTCTACAACATTCACTTATAGCTATGTCTTCATACTTAAACTTTTCTTAATCTAAGTGAATGTGACCGGACCCTAACCCCCTCTGTGCTTCTACCTCAAATTCTATTTATCCAAGTCATATGCACTCTGTTGAAACCTGTCAAATGTCTTCTCTGAGTCCTTGTCAGCAGAAGACACAGAGACAATCATTTAAATATGTTTTGATGCCATATCCTTTTGCATGAATACCGGAGAAGCCAGAACGACCACCCGACAATCCAGGCGTGCGTGGGAACATGGGACAACTTCCAATAAGTTGCATGCATGCCACGTGTCCTTCAGATGTGAACCGCCAGGGGCACCTGCGTAATTACGCTGTGCAGTCCCTTTCCTTATAAATACACACACCCCGCGGTCAATATCTCTTCTTTCACCTCGCCACCTCGCTCAAACCGTAGCGCTTCCGCTAGCTCGCATCGATGCCGGAGACGAAGCGCTTAGCTGCCGCGACTTCTTCGACGCCATCCTCATGCCGGCCGCGGACCTCGCCCTCTCTGCCGCCGCCGTAGGTGTCTTCCGCCGCCAAGTTAGGGCGCGAAAGATTGAACTGCTCGGCTTCTAACTCTGCCTCGTCTAGCAGTTCGTCAGCGGTAATTAAATCTCACTTTTTACTGCCTTTTCGATCCATCAAATCCATCCACTTCAACCAAAAGTGATTTCTGCACTTCCAAGTATGGATCCGTCCTTATCTGCATCTCATATCATGCTAAGAATATTCACTTATGCTTCATAACTAGTTAGATTCCTCACTTGTAATTATTCATGGATTCGTACAAATCTGGAACCAACTCTCTTCAAATAAGTGAATGTCTTCGCTCTATGAGGTCAATGTCTTCAAACTGATTTATCTTCAAAATCTTTTGAGAATGCATATGACCTCTTCCCCTTCCCTCGCACCTCTAATGGTGTCACAGGTACATCTCCGTGGGAGAATCCCTTGGTTCTCATAGTCTGCATTCATTTGCAGAGTTCTTACTGTTGGGGAACGTAGCAGAAATTCAAAATTTTCTATGCATCACCAAGATCAATCTATGGAGTAATCTAGCAACGAGGGGAAGGGGAGTGCATCTACATACCATTGTAGATCGCGATGTGGAAGCGTTGCAAGAACGCGGATGAAGGAGTCATACTCGTAGCGATTCAGATCGCGGTTGATTCCGATCTAAGCACCGAAGAACGGTGTCTCCGCGTTCAACACACGTGCAGCCCGGTGACGTCTCCCACGCCTTGATCCAGCAAGGAGAGAGGGAGAGGTTGGGGAAGACTCCGTCCAGCAGCACGAAGGAGTGAGGGATCATCTTATTTATGCTACCGTCGTTCTAAGCAAATAAGATGCATAACATGATAAACATCACATGCAATCAAATAGTGACATGATATGGCCAATATCATTTTGCTCCTTTGATCTCCATCTTCGGGGCACCATGATTATCTTTGTCACCGGCATGACACCATGATCTCCATCATTGTGTCTTCATGAAGTTGTCACGCCAACGATTACTTCTACTTCTATGGCTAACGCGCTTAGCAATAAAGTAAAGTAATTTACATGGCGTTATTCAATGACACGCAGGTCATACAAAAAATAAAGACAACTCCTATGGCTCCTGCCGGTTGTCATACTCATCGACATGCAAGTCGTGATTCCTATTACAAGAATATGATCAATCTCATACATCACATATATCATTCATCACATCTTCTGGCCATATCACATCACTTAGCACATGCTGCAAAAACAAGTTAGACGTCCTCTAATTGTTGTTGCAAGGTTTTACGTGGCTTGTATAGGTTTCTAGCAAGAACGTTTCTTACCTACGTAAAACCACAACGTGATTTGCCAATTTCTATTTACCCTTCATAAGGACCCTTTTCATCGAATCCGTTCCGACTAAAGTAGGAGAGACAGACACCCGCTAGCCACCTTATGCAACTAGTGCATGTCAGTCGGTGGAACCTGTCTCACGTAAGCGTACGTGTAAGGTCGGTCCGGGCCGCTTCATCCCACAATACCGCCGAAACAAGATAAGACTAGTAGCGGCAAGAAGAATTGGCAACATCTACGCCCACAACTGCTTTGTGTTCTACTCATGCATAGAAACTACGCATAGACCTGGCTCATGATGCCACTGGGGTGAACGTAGCAGAAATTCAAAATTTTCTACGCATCACCAAGATCAATCTATGGAGTAATCTAGCAACGAGGGGAAGGGGAGTGCATCTACATACCATTGTAGATCGCGATGCGGAAGCGTTGCAAGAACGCGGATGAAGGATTCGTACTCGTAGCGATTCAGATCATGGTTGATTCCGATCTAAGCACCGAAGAACGGTGTCTCCGCGTTCAACACACGTGCAGCCCGGTGACGTCTCCCACGCCTTGATCCAGCAAGGAGAGAGGGAGAGGTTGGAGAAGACTCCGTCCAGCAGCAGCACGACGGCGTGGTGGTGATGGAGGAGTGTGGCAATCCCACAGGGCTTCGCCAAGCACCGCGGGAGAGGAGGAGGAGGAGAGGTAGGGCTGCGCCAAGAGAGACAGGAAAACTCATGTGTTGGGCAGCCCTAGACCTCAACTATATATAGGGGGGGAGGGGGCTGTGCCCCCTCTAGGGTTCCCACCCCAAGGGGTGGCGGCCAGCCCTAGATCCCATCTAGGGGGGCGGCCAAGGGGGGAAGAGAGGGGGGCGCCACTAGGGTGGGCCTTAAGGCCCATCTGGACCTAGGGTTTGCCCCCTCCCACTCTCCCTGCGCCTTGGGCTTTGGTGGGGGGGCGCACCAGCCCACCTGGGGCTGGTCCCCTCCCACACTTAGCCCACGCAGCCTTCTGGGGCTGGTGGCCCCACTTGGTGGACCCCCGGGACCCTCCCGGTGGTCCCGGTACATTACCGATATCACCCGAAACTTTTCCGGTGACCAAAACAGGACTTCCCATATATAAATCTTTACCTCCAGACCATTCCGGAACTCCTCGTGACGTCCGAGATCTCATCCGGGACTCCGAACAACATTCGGTAACCACGTATATCTATTCCCTATAACCCTAGCGTCATCGAACCTTAAGTGTGTAGACCCTACGGGTTCGGGAACCATGCAGACATGACCGAGACGTTCTCCGGCCAATAACCAACAGCGGGATCTGGATACCCATGTTGGCTCCCACATGTTCCACGATGATCTCATCGGATGAACCACGATGTCGGGGATTCAATCAATCCCGTATTCAATTCCCTTTGTCAATCAGTATGTTACTTGCCCGAGATTCGATCGTCGGTATCCCGATACCTTGTTCAATCTCGTTACCGGCAAGTCTCTTTACTCGTTCCGTAACTCACATCATCCCGTGATCAACTCCTTGGTCACATTGTGCACATTATGATGATGTCCTACCGAGTGGGCCCAGAGATACCTCTCCGTTTACACGGAGTGACAAATCCCAGTCTCGATTCGTGCCAACCCAACAGAGACTTTCGGAGATACCTGTAGTGCACCTTTATAGCCACCCAGTTACGTTGTGACGTTTGGTACACCCAAAGCATTCCTACGGTATCCGGGAGTTGCACAATTTCATGGTCTAAGGAAATGATACCTGACATTAGAAAAGCTCTGAGCAAACGAACTACACGATCTTGTGCTAGGCTTAGGATTGGGTCTTGTCCATCACATCATTCTCCTAATGATGTGATCCCGTTATCAACGACATCCAATGTCCATGGTCAGGAAACCGTAACCATCTATTGATCAACGAGCTAGTCAACTAGAGGCTTACTAGGGACATGGTGTTGTCTATGTATCCACACATGTATCTGAGTTTCCTATCAATACAATTCTAGCATGTATTATAAACGATTATCATGAACAAGGAAATATAATAATAACCTATTTATTATTGCCTCTAGGGCATATTTCCAACACTTACATCATCATATTCACTCCCCTGAAGCCAGATCTTGTCTGACCAACAGAAGGAAGCCATTCACTGTTTTGAAGCCATTCAGTCTGAATATCATGGCCACAGAAAAATCTGTCAGAAAAGGTGGCAGGCAGCGCAGAGGCAACACAGCTCTAGATCTGCCTCCGGATTTGTATGAAATGTACAAAACTAATCCAGAGGAGAACTACAATCAGCGCAAGACCCGAATCCAATGGTTTCGAAGATATTGGGCAGAAGAGTGGTTCAAGTACAAGTTTGTCACTGCCGAATATGCTGAAAAGAACGCCATCAAGCACCCATGGGGCGATATACTGTACAGAAACCTGCAGCCAAAGTCGAAGCCTGAAGCTATTGCCCAAGGCTTCTACCCATGCATGGTCTGAGGACCGAAGTCTGAGAATGCCGACCCATCCTCCATGTTATGGTGTCGTGAAGACAATCTCTTCAAGCACAATTTTCAGTTTGCCAAGGAGTCGGCTGCTAAGAACAAGAAGGCATTCGGACTCGACTTCAACCCTAGTCCGTCTGCTCCAAGGGCTGATGGCACACGTGATGCAAATCCCAATATCGTCAGCCCCTTCAACAACTTCGATGGCCTCCTCTCTCACATCGCTGCTCAGAGGGCCACAGTGGATCAATCTGCTGATGACGCAGATTCTGAAGATGCGCCAGCACCACCGAAGCAGAAGAAGAAGAAGAAGAAGAAGAAATCAAAAGCTTCGAAGCCCTCTACCACACCAAAAGCTTCAACTGTGAAGCCATTGACCACTGCACCTCCTGAACCCAGTGTGCAGTCTGAAGATCTGTCTCGTGTCTCCAAGAAGGCCGAGAAGTCCAAGAAAACCAAGAAGCCCAAGAAGATTTCTGGGCATGAACTGACTCCTGCTGCCATTCTGCGCAACAAGGAGGACACCATTGATCTGTCAAGTGATGAAAATCTTGGTGATGAAGCACTTGAGATGCTAATCAAGAGCAAGCAAGAGGCGGAGATCTTCAACTATCTGCCCCTCTTTGATGTTGACATTCTGAACAACTTCATCGATGAGTGGTTCGATGACCAAAGCATCAGTATTGATCATCTTCAGCTGCCTGTGGACATAAGCGTCACGTTTCACGGAGCCATTGCTAATGAGTTGGCCCTGGCTCAGAGAATCATCGAGCTTAAAAACAAGATTGATTATGAAAAGGCTCATTTCAAGAAGAATATGGCCAAGCTCAGTGTGGCTGATGTGCAGATCATCAAGGAGATGATGCATAATCTTAAGGAACAATTTCACAAGAAGAGTGAAGAAGCTAAAGGCTCACGAGAGCGCATGAAATACTTCGCAGAGAAATGTGTTCAAGCCCACAATGAAGCTGAAAAGCGAAAGGCTCTTGGGTGTCCTGGCATCGACCCCAGGATGGCTGCCAAGCAAAAGAAGAAGTCTGTTGCAGCCCAAACTGAAGCACCAAGGCAGGAAGAACCTCCCATTGTCTTCCCTGCCATCATGTCTGGCTCGAAGCCAAAGGTCACCTCAGCAGCTTCAGAGCTGAAGAAAACAAGGGCAGCTAAAGCCAAAGCCAGGAAAAGCAAGAACAAGGATGCATCTGATGATGCCCCATCCAAGAAGAAATTGAAGACAAAGTCTTCAAAGAAAGAGCATGCTTCGGCCACTGAGCCCCTCATTGTTGAACCCATTTCTGTTGCTCTTCCAGCCTCAAACAACCAAGAGTGTCGTCTTGTGATCCATGAGCCTGCTTCCACAGAGGCTCAAGAAGATGAAGAAGTTCCGGCTGTTGACCCCATCACAGCTGAAGACATTGGTCATGAAGACAATGTTGATGATGATGTAGTCCTTCCTCAGCTCGAGCCCCAGTCGGTATCATCGCGTGCTCCAACGACTAGTGAACTTATCAGCATTGGTCGTCCATTGACGCCACTTGCTCAGGATGACTCATGGGCCGAGCACCCACAGCAAGATACCCTAGTGCATGACGAGACACCAAGAACACCACCACCTCAAGTCACCACTCCGGTGCTTGCCGACGACAACTACATGGTGCAGACCACTCCTTCACCAAAGGCGTCGCCCGCATTTCGCAGGCTTCACAAAGGCCCCATGTCACCATGTCGAGCATTCCAGAGGGGGAATGCAACAAATCTCAGTCACACGTCAAGTGTTTCCTGAAGCCACTCCCACTGTGAATGTCTCTGAGTCTGAAGCAAAAGCTGCTGAAGACATTCTGGCTGCATCAGTCGATGAAGATAAAGAAGAAAGAGAAGAAGAAAGAGTTGCCACACCCCCAGCTACAGATCAAGTAATTCTCGAAGAGAATGTGATTGTGCCAGACCCTCCCGTTCTTGAACGAACGGAGGTTGAAAACACTGAGGCTACCACAAACAACGCCACTGAAGCCAATGACTCTGTCATGGCTGAAGACAGTGTGGAGCCTGAAGCTAATGTGAATGTTGAAGCCACTGTTCCACCTCCAAGGCCCCATACCATGGAACAGGCAGTCAATCGTGAAGGTCAACTGGTTACTGTTAGATGGCCCATTATGGTTCCTCCTACTACTCCCGGACCATAGTATGACTATCATGTGGAGCAGAGGCCACAAGTTCAGAAGCCCAAGCCTAGGCTGCCAAGGCTTCCGAGTGCTGCCACAACACAAGGTTCCTTCAGCGTTCATAGCTTCAGAGAGCACAACACTTTCTTTGACAGTGCCAAGAATCCCTACACGAAGCCAAAGATCTCTTCCGATCGATTTTGGAGCCATCAACAGCGAAGCTACTACTCCTGCATTTTGTACAATCAAGAGCGCATATTTCCACACATGCGTCTCGATTGTGAAGCTATTGCTGGGCTGCCCTGTCTTGAAGAAGCTCTTGACTGCTTCACGGATGTAGGTCTTCTACCATTTGTGACAGACAAAGAGCACTGGAATGAAGAGCTTCAGTTCTATGCCACACTCCACATTCGTGGCTACAACAAGGATCCATAGACATGGATCCTCGAGTGGATGTCAGGTGATGTTCATCACGAAGCCAAAGCTCAAGACATCATCGAGCTTACTTCCCTGCCCACTCCAGGTGAGTTATATGAGCCTGGTTGTCAGCTTTACAGAGATGAACTACAGAGTATCTTTCAGAGGCCTGAGCCAAATATGAGTCAGATGCTCAGTATGATGAAGCCATTGCCTCAAGATGCTGAATACCCTAAAGAGTTCTTCGTGAAGGACCTCGAGTACTTGCCACGCATAGTATATCATATCCTGAGGCGTACTCTATGGCCGATAAAGGGACATTCTTCTGAAGCCAAACTAGAAGGAGCCATGAAGACTTTGGTATTTTACATCATCAATGGCATCAGATTCAACACCCAGGATTTCTTCTTCAGACAACTTGCTGTATCTGGGATTGATCTGTTTCGCTTGAAGTTCTATGCTCTATGGGTAATGCGCCTCATTAAGCTTCACTCCACTATTGACTATCAGCTCTCAGCGCACAACTACATTGTCTTTCTGCCTGAGGTTGATCTGTCCATTGAAGCCATCTACCCCGAGCCTGCCAAGAAGCCCTTACATCTTCAGAATGTTGAACATCAAAGCTTCATGCAACCAATCGAAGGAATCCTTGTTCCCAATGCTGCAACTCCTGCTTATCCTCTGGCTGGAAATATGAGAGTGCCACATCGTGCCAACACCGAAGCAACTGCAAGTACGATTTCCCCAAGGCCTCGGAAGTGATCTCGTGTCCTCAATGACCGAGAGCTTCTTGTGGCCTTGCATCAGAAGCAGGATAAGCATCATGACTGGCTAAAGCGTCAGATGCAGAGTATCTTGGTGGATGTCAATCGCATTCGAAACCTGGCCACCAAGAACTCGTTTGTTGCCCATGAAGCCTGTCGGCGGTCCTGCAAGAGTCTCACACTGCTCTGTCCTAAAGACCATCTTCGCAAAGATGGCTTCACTGAGCACTTCAAGTTTGATTCCAGGCCTCCACAAAATGCAAGCTGGCGCCGCACTCCCTCAATTGAAGATTCTGAGCGTTCATCTTCGGCTGCAGCTGTTGTTGCGAGAGTCGTCGATGAAGAAGACGACACCACTTCAGCAACCATTGCTACACTGCATCTCGACACTGCGTCAGGCCCGACTGCAGCACCAAACTCCAACGTCGACCCTGATCCATCATCTGCTCCCTCTGGGAACGAGTAGATACTCTATGACTTCAAACCTTTTTGGTCATTACTAACAAAAGGGGGAGAAGCATATGAGTTGATAGTCTTCAAGCGGGTCCTTATGGGTGGTTGCATTATTTTTGCCAAGTCTTTACAACTCTCGTCTTTTGATACATTTGGTTCTTTGAGTTGTAACACTTAAACTCAATGGTCCTCTGCTACTTTTTCTGCTACTTTGTGATGCGATGATAAATCCCACATGAAGCCATTCCGCAAACGTCCATTTTTCATTATGCATGTCATTATCTCCGTTATCTATTTATATGCATGATGAATCGTCTTCATATGTTGAAGAGGATCTCTACAAGTAAAACCTGCCATGTGCATTTGCATTCAAAAGCAAACTACTTATATGCACATCTTCAGGGGGAGCCTTTTGCTACTTATGAAGACAATCCCTTAATCCTTAACTTTCACATACATTTTCCCCGTTGAAAACATCAACTTGTTTGTCATCAATCACCAAAAAGGGGGAGATTGTAAGTGCATCTAGTGCCACCCCTAGTTGGTTTTGGAGTATTGACGACAAACTTGGTTGAGGGACTAATGTGTTTGTGAGAATTGCAGTATAACATAGGTAGTAGTCCCATATTGATTCCGTTTACCTACTAGAAATGACCCATAAAAATGTGTGAAGACATTGAAGACAATGGTGGTCTGTGAAGATATTCACAACGACGATTATGAATTGAGAAGACATTCACATGAAGACTATGGAGTGCGAAGACATAGTTGTTTCGTAATTTAATTTTCTTCTTTGTTGAGTCACACGAACCACCGTACTGTTAAGTGGGGTCCAAGTGAACAAAGTCAGAGTGACTGATGTGATGCTCAACCAAAACCTATGTCTTCGAGCGAAGACAATGAGAACAAATCTTATCCAGAGCTGGATGAGTCAGCTTTACTTGTAGCCCAAGTCAAGCTGCCGCGTGTGTTTGAAATTTGACCGTTGGACAGGTG
The DNA here is from genome assembly GCF_018294505.1 of Triticum aestivum. Lineage (NCBI taxonomy): Eukaryota > Viridiplantae > Streptophyta > Magnoliopsida > Poales > Poaceae > Triticum > Triticum aestivum. Next base: position 236,951,106 of record NC_057814.1, on the reverse strand, counting down.
TCAGTTCCTTAGTGACCCAGGGTCATTTCGGACAAATTAGGTCGGGTTGCCTCCTGGCTATAAATAGCCCACCCCATACACCATAAATTGGTGGCTGCTCAGAGTTAGTGCACGGCTTTTGTCGTTTGAGAGCAACCCACCTCCGAAGCATTTGAGAGAGAGATCCTTGCGAGGACAAAGCCCAAAACAGCCAGAGCCAAAGAGTGTTAGGCATCACTAAAGTCTTTCTGTCCGCGTGATCTGAAGACTTGTTACACTTGAGGACTGTGAATCCTCCAGCCGGTTAGGCGTCATGTTCTGAGCATCCAAGAGCCATTGTGGATTGCCAGTGAACGAAGTCTGTGAAGGTTTGGAAGTCTACCTTGAAGACTTACCAGAGTGATTGGGCGAGGACTAAGTGTTCTTAGCTTAAGGGGAATAAGGTGAAGACGCGGTCTTCTGAGTTAAATCTCAGCCTCCCTAACCAGACGTACAGTTGTCACAACAACTGGAACTGGTCTACCAAATCCTTGTCCTCACCAAGCAACTGGTTCTATCCTTCGCATCTCTTTACTTTACAGTTTGTCTTCGTGAAGTCATTGCCCGCTTGCATGATCTGATTATCTTCACTGTGTGAATACTCTTGTTGTCTGGCTTCATACTGTCTTCCATCCTGATCCATACTACCTAGCCGCTGATAGTCTTCGTGCTTTCACTTCATTGCTTACTTGACTATGGCTTGTCTAGTGTAGTCTACCTTCCGCTGCATATCAATAGGTTCATTTATACTGTTTGTCCTCAAAGACCCTGTATTTTGAAGACTTTCATAAAAATCGCCTATTCACCCCCCTCTAGTCGATAACTAGCACTTTCAGATATGAACACCATGAACATAAATATCATAGAGGCCATGTTGGTTTTGATTCAACTACATGCATGAACATGTGCCAAGTCAAGCCACTCGAACATTCAGAGGAGGATACCATATCATCATACTACATCACAATCATTTTAACGCTATGTTGATATCCAAGATAAATCATTATCAACTCCCAGCTACTTATGCATGGCATGAGAAACTATAATCTCTAATTCTCATTGCAAACATGTTTAATCATAATGGGCTAAATCGTGGATACCAGGTTAAACATATTTACACAAACAAAACAAGTTGAGTTCATACCAGTTTCTCTCTACCACGGCTAGTTCATCAAATTTTGTCACTATTGCCTTTCACTTGCACGACCGAACGATGTGAAAATAATAATAGTGCAAGAGTGCTGTGGACTAAGCTGGAATCTGCAAACATTTTATTCAACAGGAGAAGACAAGGTAAAATGTGCTCTTTATTAGATTGTCATTTATTCATATGAGATCCACTCAACATTTTCATCATGGTCTTCTCCTCAGTAAGACTCGAATAAAAAGAAAAGAAATTCAGAGAAACACACTGAAATATTTTTGGAGTTTTTGGTTTTCTTGAACAAGCAAATAGAAGAAAAAGCAAAAACAAGAAAACTATTTACACGGGAAAGCTCCCAACAAGCAAAATAAGAACAATGAAATCTTTTTGGATTTTCTTTTTAGTGCTACTACTAAGTATGCATAGAAAGTAAACTACTACAGCCATTTTTTTGTTTTTTCTAAAGTTTTTGAAAAACACAAGACGAAAGCAAGAAAATAAATTTAAGCATGGATGATACAATGAAAAAGTGTGAACACCGACAAATAGAATGATATGTGTGAACATGGATATAATATCGGTGAGAAACACGTACTCCCCCAAGCTTAGGCTTTTGGCCTAGCTTGGTAGTTGATCAGTAGCCTGGAGGGTAGTAGTCGGCATGGTAGCTCATGGAGACTCTTGGTGCAGATGCCTCGACCTGCCGTACTGCCTCCACCGCTGCATTGTGAGCTCGGGCCTCGCTCTCAAGAGCAAAATATCTTCCTTTGCTGTGATAGTCAAAAAGAGCAAGCATAGGCAAATATGTGTGCACAACAGATGATTGGTTAAATAACAGATTGTAAGTGAAGTCATGGATCTTTCCCTTAAGGATTTTATGATCTTTCAAGGTGTCAAAATCTAAATACTGCATGGGTAGGATAGGATCAAAGGGCAAAGTTGAATCACCCAGCCTCGTGCTAAACGCATGGCATAAATTCCACCATAGAACCAGCCATTGTTAGCGTAATGCTGAAGTCTGCGTGCAACAATCGCTCCAAGGTTATAATTCCTTTCACCAGTGAGAGCGGTGCGTATGAGGCTCAAATCCGGAGCACAAAGCATAGTACAGTCTTGCTTGCCTACTATACATTTCCCGTTAAACAATGCAAAGTACTGAATTGCGGGAAAATGAATGCTCTTTATTCTACCTTGTGTCACTCCCCTCCCTTCACCATAGCAAAGACTAATCAAGAAAGATTCGAACTCAGCCCTTGGTGGTTCGTCAAGCGAACCCCAAAATGGTAGTTTGCAATGGTAAGCAAAATTCTCCAGTGAGATAGTAAATGGATTATCATAAAGCATGAAAGACAGTCTAGACTCACGCAGGAAGAATTTAAATCCTTTGACAAACAATTCCATGAGAAGGGGGCGTTGTTCGCACTTATCTGAGATGTAGGGACCGAGACCGGCATTGTGAACATATTGCTCAAATTCCTCTTTAATGCCAACACACATCATATATTCATCACAACACCATAGGCATGTTTTGGTGGCGGCATCTCGTGTGGAACTTTCACTTGGTTCTACATAAGACCGGCGGGCAGAACTGTCACTAGAAGATGCCCCCGAGGATCGCCTCCTTGAACAACTCCTTCCAAATAGGTTCATCGTGTCCGCGTACAATTTTCTGAAAATAAAACTTTTGGGTGACAAAAATTTGTCAACAAAACTTTATTAAATTGATAGCAACTACTCATAGGGATACCTAGAGGCAATAGCAAGCATTCAAACTACTTAGAACTCTAAGAATTCAACATGCAAGCTCATCTACAGCAGCACCAAGAGTAGCTAATTATTCAAAATATAAACCACTAAAACAAAAACTAATCAGACAAACGGTGGAGTCACATACCAAGCAACAATCTCCCGAAACAGTTTCGGAAACGAAGCTTCAAGCAAAGAGATCGAAATCCACGGGTTTGAGAGCAAGAACATGGGAGAGAGAGCAATGGAGATTTTTTCTGGGAGGTAAGTGATGATGTGGGATGAAGAGGTAAGTGAGGGGGCCCATGTGGGGACCACAACCCACCAGGGCGCGCCTGGGTGTCCTGGTGCGCCCAGGTGGGTTGGGCCCACCTGGTGCACCTCCCTCTAATATTATTTGCACCAGAAATTCAGAAATATTCAGAAAAAAAATCGTATAAAATTTTCAGAGCATTCTGAGAACTTTTATTTTTGGGTTATTTTTTTATTGCACGGGAAATTCAGAAAACAGAGAAAACATGGCATTTTATTTTATTTAACTAATAAAAACAAAAAACAAAAAGTAAGGACAGAAGGTAGTGCTTACTAAATTCATCAACTTCATACCGCTCAAAAATGATTCATTAATAAGGTTGATCAGGTCTTATTAACAACCACTTTCGATTAGCATGAAACCGAAGAACATTCGTAAATCACTAAGTCACCTCAATGGGGATATGAATGTCCCCAACAATAGAAAGTTTGTGATACTTGTTCTTTCAGTTATTTAGGCCATGGCCGGGGGCCACAAAAAACCCACTTGTAACCTTGATGTAATTGGTTCTTTGTGAGTAATACAAAGTCAGTGGGAACCTCTCCCACTGTCGTTCATGTTTAAAAAATGTCCCCAACAATAAGCACTTCATATTTCTTTTTGACAATAGGTAGAGGTATTTGAAAACTTCCAATAGCGATTGTCGGAGATTTTTCAATAACATTAATACCATTCACTTGGAATTGTTTCTTCGGAAAGGGCACCGTATGCTCATTACCATTAATATGAAACGTGACCTTGCTTTTATTGCAATCAATAACAGCCCCTACAGTATTGAAGAAGGGTCTACCAAGGATAATCGATATGTTGTCGTTCTCGGGCATCTCAAGTATAACATAGTCAGTCAAAATAGTAACATTAGCAACAAGAACGGGCACATCCTCACATATACCGATAGGTATGGCAGTTGATTTGTTAGCCATTTGCAAAGATATTTCAGTAGGTGTGAGTTTATTCAAGTCAAGTCTTTTATATAAAGAGAAAGGCATAACAGTAACACTAGCTCCTAAGTCACACAAGGCAGTTTTGACATAATTTCTTATGATGGAGCAAGGTATAGTTGGTATTCTTGGATCTCCAAGTTTTTTAGGCACTCCATCCTTAAAACAGTAATTAGAAAGCATGGTGGAGATTTCAGCTTCAGGTATTTTTCTCTTATTAGTGATGATGTCTTTCATGTATTTTGCATAAGGGGCCATCTTTAAAATATTAGTCAAGCGAGTGCACAAAAAGACTACATCCGAGTGGATATATATATATATATATATATATATATATATATATATATATATATATATCCGGATCTCTCCAACACAAAGAGCTTGCCAAAGGAAAAAGTGTAAAAAGGAAAGGTGATGATTGATAACCCACAAGTATAGGGGGTCGCAACAGTTTTTAGGGTAGAGTATTCAACCCAAATTTATAGATTCGACACAAGGGGAGCCAAAGAATATATGAAGGTATTAGCAGCTGAGTTGCCAATTCAACCACACTTGGAGATTAATTATCTGCAGCAAGTAATCAGTAGCACAGTAATATGATAGTTTTGATAATAGTAGCAGCAACAACGGTAACAGTAACAGTGATAGCAGTAATTTTGTAGCAAGTGTAACAGTGATGATAGCAGTAGTAACTTAGCAGAAACAATATAAGATAAATTCGTGGGCATTGGATCGGTGTCTTGTTGGATGATATTCATCATGAGACAGTTATAACCTAGGGCGATACAGCACTAGCTCCACTTCATCAATATAATGTAGGCATGTATTCCGTAAATAGTCATACGTGCTTATGGAAAGAACGTGCATGACATCTTTTGTCCTACCCTCCCGTGGCAGCGAGGTCCATATTGGAAACTTAGGGATATTAAGGCCTCCTTTTAATAGAGAATCGGAACAAAGAATTAACACATAGTGAATACATGAACTCCTCAAACTACGGTCATCACCGGGAATGGGCCCGACTTTGTCACTCCGGGGTTGCCGAATCATAACACGTAGTAGGTGACTATAACTTGCAAGATAGGATCTTAAACATGGATATAATTATGATAACATAAACGGTTCAGATCTGAGTTCATGGCACCCGGGCCCAAAGTGACAATCATTAAGCATAGCAAAGTCATGGCGACATCAATCTAAGAACATAGTGGATACTAGGGATCAAGCCCTAACAAAACTAACTTGATTACATGATGAATCTCATCCAACTCCTCATCGACCAGCGAGCCTATGAAGGTATTACTCACTCCCTGTGAGGAGCATCATGGAATTAGCGATGGAGAAGGGTTGGTGATGATGAAGAACGGAGACCCCCCTCTCCAGAGCCCCAAATGAACTCCAGATCTGGCCTCCCGATGAAGAACAGGAGGTGACGGTGGCTCCGTCTCGCGGATCGTGATAATTCTTTCTCCCTGATTTTTTTCTTGAAAAATAGGATTTTATAGCGTCGGTTTCAAGGTCTGCAGGGCCACCAGGTGGGGACAACCCACCTGGGCGCACCAGGAGAGGGGGGCGTGCCCTGGTGGGCTGTGCCCACCCAGGGGCCCCTCTCCGATAGGTCTTGACTCCAGAAATTCTTATATATTATATAAAAATTCCTCGCAAAGTTTTGTTCCATTCTGAGAACTTTTATTTCTGCACAAAGACAACACCATGGTAGTTCTGCTGAAAATAGCATCAGTCCGGGGTTAGTTTCATTCAAATCATGCAAATTAGAGTCCAAAACAAGAGGAACAGTGTTAGGAAAAGTAGATACGTTGGAGAAGTCTCAGTGATCACCATGACTCTTGCATAAGGGTAGGAGATAAAAGTAAAAGATAGGCCCTTCGCAAAGGGAAGCAAAGGTTGTCGTGCGCTTTTATGGTTGGATGCACAAAATCTTAATGCAAAAGAACATCACTTTATATTTCCGCTTGTGATAACCTTTATTATGCATTCTAACGCTTTTATTTCTTCCATATCACAAGCTCGTATAAAGCTTATTTTCTTCACATTAATAGATCATGCATATTTAGAGAGCAATTTTTATTGCTTGCACCGATGATCTATCCATGGAGATGAATAGCAACGAGGGGGAGAGTGTGTCTACATACCCTCGTAGACCATAAGCGGAAGCGTTCCACAACGCGGTTGATGTAGTCAAACTTCTTCGTGCTTCAACCGATCAAGTACCGAACGCACGACACCTCCGCGTTCTGCACACTTTCAGCTCGGTTACATCCCTCGCCTTCTTGATCCAGCAAACGTCGAGGTAGTAGATGAGTTCCGTCAGTGCGACGGCGTGGTGACAGTGATGGTGAAGTGATCTCCACAGGGCTTTGCCTAAGCACTATGAAAATATGATCAGGGTGTAAACGGTGGAAGGGGGTGCCGCACACGGCTAGGCAATTGTCTGGGGTGTGCTAGGCGCCCCCCTCCCACATATACATAGGTGGGAGGGGGAAGGGAGGCAGCTTGGCGCAGCACGTAGGTGGCTGGCCGGCCCTAGGGCTCCTGCCCTGGCCGCGCCCCCCTGCCATGTATTCCCAAGGGGGAAGGAAAGAGGGGGAGAGGGAAGGAAGTGGGAATCCTAATCCACACTTTCCTTTCCCTTCTCCCCTTTCCTTCTCCTCCTTAGGCTGACCCATAGTGGGGGGCACACCAGCCCCTTGTGGCTGGCGTGTTTCCCCTCTTGGCCCATAAGGCCCATATTTTTTGCCGGGGGTGCCCGGAACCCCAGTGACCCGATAAGTACCCGATACCCCCCCTCGAAACACTTCCGTTGTCCAAATACCATTGTCCTATATATCAATCTTTACCTCTTGACCATTTTGAGACTCCTCGTCATGTCCGTGATCTCATCCGGGACTCTGAACAACTTTCGGTCACCAAATCACATAACTCATATAATACTATATCATCAACGAGCGTTAAGCGTGCGGACCCTACGGGTTCGAGAACTATGTAGACATGACCGAGACACCTCTCCGGTCAATAACCAATAGCAAAACCTGGATGCCCATATTAGCTCCTACATATTCTACGAAGATCTTTATCAGTCGAACCATTATGACAACATACGTAATTCCCTTTGTCCATCGGTATGTTACTTGCCCGAGATTCGATCATTGGTATCTTCATACCTAGTTCAATCTCGTTACCGGCAAGTCTCTTTACTCGTTCTGTAATACATCACCTCGTGACTAACTCCTTAGTCGTTTGCTTGCAAGCTTATGATGTGTATTACCGAGAGGGCCCAGAGATACCTCTCCGATACTCTGAGTGACAAATCCTAATATCGATCTATGCCAACTCAACAAACACCTTCGGAGATACCTATAGAGCATCTTTATAATCACCCAGTTACATTGAGACGTTTGATAGCACAAAAGGCATTCCTCCGGTGTCCGGGAGTTTCATAATCTCATAGTCGAAGGAATATGTATTTGACATGAAGAAAGCAATAGCAATACAACTAAACGATCATTATGCTAAGCTAATGGATGGGTCTTGTCCATCACATCATTCTCATAATGATGTGATCCCGTTATCAAATGACAACTCATGTCAATGGTTAGGGAACCTTAACCATCTTTGATCAACGAGCTAGTCAAGTAGAGGCTCACTAGGGACATGGTGTTTGTTTATGTATTCACACATGTATTTAAGTTTCCGATCAATACAATTCTAGCATGAATAATAAACCTTTATCATGAATAAGGAAATATAAAATAACAACTTTATTATTGCCTCTAGGGCATATTTCCTTCAGTCTCCGACTTGCACTAGAGTCAATAATCTAGATTACATTGTAATGAATCTAACACCCATGGAGTCTTTGTGCTGATCATGTTTTGCTCATGGAATAGGCTTAGTCAATGGGTCTGCCACATTCAGATCTGTATGTATCTTGCAAATTTCTATGTCTCCATCCTTGACTTGTTCACGAATGGAGTTGAAGCGTCTCTTGATGTGTTTGGTTCTCTTGTGAAACCTGGATTCCTTCGCCAAGGCAATTGCTCCAGTGTTGTCACAAAAGATTTTCATTTGATCTGATGCACTAGGTATTACACCCAGATCGGATATGAACTCCTTCATCTGGACTCCTTCATTTGCTGCTTCCAAAGCAGCTATGTACTCCGCTTCACATGTAGATCCCGCCAAGATGCTCTGCTTGGAACTGCACCAACTGACAGCTCCACCATTCAATATAAATACACACCCGGTTTGTGACTTAGAGTCATCCAAATTAGTGTCAAAGCTAGCATCGACGTAACCATTTACGACGAGCTCTTTGTCACCTCCATAAAGGAGAAACATATCCTTGGTCCTTTTCAGGTACTTCGGGATGTTCTTGACCGCTGTCCAGTGATCCACTCATGGGTTACTTTGATACCTCCCTGCCAGACTTATGGCAAGTCACACATCAGGTCTGGTACACAGCATAGCATACATGATAGAACCTATGGCTGAGGCATAGGGAATGACTTTCATTTTCTCTCTATCTTCTGTCATGGTCGGGCTTTGAGTCTGACTCAACTTCACACCTTGTAACACAAGCAAGAACCCTTTCTTTGACTGATCCACTTTGAACTTCTTCAAAATTTTGTCAAGGTATGTGCTTTCTTAAAGTCCTATTAAGCGTCTTGATCTATCTCTATAGATCTTGATGCCTAATATATAAGCAGCTTCACCGAGGTATTTCATTGAAAAACTCTGATTCAAGTATCCTTTTACACTATCCAGAAATTCTATATCATTTCCACTCAACAACATGTCATCTACATATTACAGAGCTCCCACTCACTTTCTTGTAAATACAAGCTTCACCGAAAATCTATATAAAACCATATGCTTTGATCACCTCATCAAAGCATATATTCCAACTCCAAGATGCTTGCACCAGTCCATAGATGGATCGCTGGAGCTTGCACACTTTGTTAGCACCTTCAGGATCGACAAACCTTCTGGTTGCATCATATACAACTCTTCTCTAAAAAATCCATTAAGGAATGCAGTTTTGACGTCCATTTGCCAGATTTCATAATGATAAAATGCGGCAATTGCTAACATGATTCGGACCGACTTAAGCATCGCTACAGGTGAGAAAGTCTCATCGTAGTCAATCCCTTGAACTTGTCAAAAACCTTTTGCGACAAGTCAAGTGTTGGTGTCAAAACCGGCGGATCTCGGGTAGGGGGTCCCGAACTGTGCGTCTAAGGCGGATGGTAACAGGAGGCAGGGGACACAATGTTTACCCAGGTTCGGGCCCTCTCGATGGAGGTAATACCCTACTTCCTGCTTGATTGATCTTGATGATATGAGTATTACAAGAGTTGATCTACCACGAGATCGTAGAGGCTAAACCCTAGAAGCTAGCCTATGGTATGATTGTTGTTGTCCTACGGACTAAACCCTCCGGTTTATATAGACACGGAGGGGGCTAGGGTTACACAGAGTCGGTTACAAGGGAGGAGATCTACATATCTGTATCGCCAGGCTTGCCTTCCACTCCAAGGTGAGTCCCATCCGGACACGGGACGAAGTCTTCAATCTTGTATCTTCAGAGTCCAACAGTCCGGCCAAAGGATATAGTCCGGCTGTCCGAGGACCCCCTAATCCAGGACTCCCTCAGTAGCCCCTGAACCAGGCTTCAATGACGATGAGTCCGGCGCGCAGATTGTCTTTGGCATTGCAAGGCGGTTTCCTCCTCTGAATACTCCATAGAAGATTTTGAACACAAGGATAGTGTCCGGCTCTGCAAAACAAATTCCACATACCACCATAGAGAGAATAGCATTTCCACAAATCGAATATGCTGACGCATTTTGCAGCATGACATCACACCATGGCCCGGTCATTATTCGAACCGTTTTTCACAACCAGCCACAGCACGTATCGCGAGGCGGCTTCCTTGGCACGTCTTATCGAAGCAGAGATCGTGTCCCTTTTTTCACGGGATTCTCATCAATACGGGTATGGGTAACCCAATCGTGCCTGTTGGTATGACTCCTCGATTTTAGACAAGTCCCAAACGACCACGCAGAGGACGCTTGATATTCATCCTCTTTACAAAGAGGCCTAGGCCTGTCCCCTTCTTCTCGCGCTGAATCGAATCCTTCCCCCACCTCGAGTTCCAACACCCAAGGCTCAGGCTAGGTGCTTCGGACCTACAATCATGTCCGGATCCAACCTTCAAGGTCGGTGGGTGCCCTCCTCCGTCACAGAGGAGGACATCAAGAAGCTAAGAGAAGCTAGGTATTTGACCGGCGAAATCTCGCACAGGCTGCCTGCTCGAGGGCAGGTCATTCCCACTCCCGAACCTGGCGAGAGTGTTGTATTCGTCTCCCACTTCCTCCGAGGGCTAGGTTTCAGTCTAGATCCCTTTATCAGAGGGCTCATGTTCTACTACGGGCTCGATTTCCATGATCTGGCTCCGGATTCCATCCTTCACATCTCGTCGTTCATCGTCGTGTGTGAAGCCTTCCTCCGCATTACCCCACACTTCGGCTTATGGCTCAAGACCTTCAATGTGAATCCGAAGATGATTGAGGGGCGACACGCAGAGTGCGTAGGTGCCGTAATAAGCAAAGGCGCCGATGTTCCATGGCCAAAGGGTTCCTTCCCGGAGGTGTCCAGTTTATGGCAACGGGTGTGGTTTTAGATCACAGCTCCCCGGGGTGGTAAGTGGGTAGCCGCCCCTGCCTTCCGATCGGGCCCCCCGCCACAACTGGTGTCATGGGTGAACAAGGGGCTGGACTGGGGGCCAGTAAATGATGTGCCAACATTGCAGAGTCGCATCCGAGATCTCCATGAGAGCGATGTCAGCCTTGTTAAGGTAATGCAAGTTATGCTAGTTCGTCGAGCCCTGCCTTGCAAATGTCGACCTCTCCATATGTGGGAGTTCAACCCAGAAGGACCGCGAACTATTCAGCACTTCTTCGGCGTGACGCTCGAAGAGATGTACAGATCGTTCTTTGGATCACAAATAGAGTGTCCGGACACCTTCGAGGATGCGGGTCTGAACTGCAATCGTCCAAACACTCAAGTAAGTAATTCCGTGGCCGAACATGTTGTCTTTTAATTTATCACAACATCATTATGAAAAGTCGCCTTTTGACCAGGACTGGATAAAAAAGGCGAAGATGATCAGGTGTCCGGCCCCCCTTCCCGAGGGCTCACCGGATCCTGTACTAGCCAGGATGCTTGAGCTTGCGCCTTATCAAGCGCCATCAGGGGAAGGTAAAGGGAGGAACAAAGAAGCCGAGAGTGAGCCTCACTCACTATTCATCCAAACCGGGGGAATTAGTGCCTCAGCGAAGGAGGATAACCGGGGGGAAGAATCTAAAATTCCCTCTCCCAGGGAAGGAAAAGGACCGCCTCTGAAGACTTGGAAGTAATGGTCTCCAAGCGAGGGAAGAATCCTTTGTCGGAGGGTCCTACCCCGGAGGGCATCCTTACCGCACAGTACTCGCAAGGGGACCAGCCCTCTACCGAGCTATAAGTACGAAGTACTTTATAGTAAATATATCCTGCTTCGTTTCCGAGAACGATAACCGAGGCGAGAAGCTTGTAGTTCGGATCGTAGCCCTTCTCGACAGAGTTCGTCTTCGGGGGATCTTCTTCCGGAGATGATGGAGAGCGAAACACCTCCCCGTCCCTCCCCGCCTCGTGAAGCGGGCGACCCCGAGGTGTCGTCACGGAGGATTTCTCCTGATCCACCAAGGCCAGAAGGTAAACCTTCGGCCAACCGAAGTCCAGGGTATTCGGCTCCTAAAGAGAGCCACAGAAAGAGTCTGGAACCGTCCGGTGTGTGATCGGACGCACTGATGAATCTTCTAGAGCAAGCGGCTGTCTCGGAAACGCATCGTGCGCTAATGGGCACGGTGGTTGAGAGGATTTCATCCGCCGAAAGCGGGTTGCATGAAGCTTTTATGAGTCTGCTGAAAGGCTTTGAGGTACATGAAGTAATATATATTTTGTGGACGATGCCGCACACGCTAGGTGTGGCCTATGCAGATAGTAGCCCCTGAGACTCTGGTTGCTGTCGAAAAAGACGGCAAATAGAGGATCATAGTCCCAGGTAATAACCGTGCTGCTTTCATGTGCAGGTGGCCGCGGGTCCGGTGGCTGGCCGGACTGGTGAGTTTGCCGAACTAAAGCGGCAACTTGGTGCAGCAGATGCCAACATCGTGCTTGTAAACAAGCGGCTTGATGAGGCACATGGTATGTATTCTCCTAGGATCAATACATATTAAGAGGAGCATGATGCTAGTATCTGTAATATGCTGTGACTGCAGATGGAGCTATCGCCGTGGAGACCCTTCGGGCAGAACTTGCCCGAGCCAAGGAACAGGCCAGGAAGAGTGATGCGGCCGCCCTAAAGGCGGTCGAAGAGCTAAGAGTTGAACAGGCTGCCCATTGCCAGAGCAAAGAGAAAATAGCCAAGATGGCTATTGAGCTGAAATATGCCGCCGGGCGATACGAGCTTCTTGAAAAGGAAAGCCAAGTGAAGGCAGCGGAACTGAAGGAGGCCATGGAAGCGGCCAAGGAAACCCGCTCGCAAATCAGAGCGGTGAAGGAGGAACTCCGTCAAGCCAGAGATATTGCGGCTGGGAAGCCCTTTTTGTTGCGGACGAGGTTTGGAGACCCGAAGTATGCCCCTCTGGATAAATTATGGAGTTCTGCAGACGCGTACTTGGATTTAGCAGCGAGTGCCGCTGATGCGACCAAGTTTTTCAAAGATCAGAAGGATCATGTAGTGGAAAGGTTGTTCTGGTCACAGTTCCGTGCTCCAACGCGTCCGCTGCTGTTAAATGAACAAATGGCCGAGTGGGCCGAGCTCCATAGGTTGTCCGGACTTGCTATGAGGTCCGTCGTGGATCACCTTTGGCCGGAGGGACCAAGGCAAAATAGTTATTTTGGCCTAGTGCAACAATTCCTTGGTGTTGTGCCGCATATCGACGCTGTGAAGAGGTCGGCGTGCATAGAGGGTGCGCAGATGGCTCTTGCCCGTTCAAGACATACTGGGCAGAGATGGAAGCCACCACTATTGCATCCCAGAGTTCGGCGGTAGGCCGGGTATCGGCCGAGCACTATTTTGAGGAAGTCTTAGAAGGCGCTCATGTAATAGAGGCTCAGTGCTCGAAGCATATCATGTTCTAGTGACATGTATCTCAATTGTAAGAACAATGCTTATTAAATTATAAAGGTTGTGTTTATACTTTTGCCCGAAAGTATTATGATGCCTCCTGTGCGGCCGTTTATGTATATATGTATATAACTTGAAAGTTTGCAGTCGTCGGCTTCAGCCCCCACGCATATAATGCGGGGGTGTTCGCAAAAAACGCGTATTCACACTTGATCCAATGTCTTGGTCCATTAAGGAGGCGATAGCGCAGCGAACGAGGCAATCGGACTATATTGCTTTAACACTTTCACTTAGCCGTAGGAGTTTGACGGTGGGACTACTATATAGCCCCTGGTACCTCTGCGCTCATCCGAATACAGGGCGCGTACATACATGACCGGGAAACGGCCCTTCGTTAATGCGGAGGAATCCCGAAGATTCCGCTAAGTCATCGAGTGGTTGACCAGTCTCGCGCTTTATCATGACAGTTAGTTTTCAGCTTTCTCTACTGACGTGCTCGTCCGGATGAACCACGGCACAATCGCAGTAGTTCTCCCAGTGCCACCTTAGCCGATAGAGCGGAACGTAAGGTAGCAAAACACGGGAGCTGGGCAAACCCAACATTTAACCAAAGACATGATTCGGAGTTGATGCATATAAGGCCAAACTCGCGACGCCGAACACTCCCTAAGGTATTCGGTCTTTACAACATATACCGGGCTGAATAACACCCTTGATGATGATCCCTGAGTGTCCAGGTACGTGCATCGTTCTGACGTGGCGAAATGCCAATAACGTCTGCATCGCTCTCGGTTATGCTGAGTATCCGGAGGTGTGAAGCAACAAGAGACAGTAAAAAAGGTTTACGCAGGGTCTTAATCTAAAAAGAAACCTTTGAGCGGGGCCCTGCTGCACGTCTGCGCCTGTGTCTCCATTGTGCCGTATCCTGGAAGGGTGTAGCACGATTACCATCTGTAAAAGAGAACTTAGGTGAAAGTTGTTGTGCGAAAAAATTGGTTATTCTCAATAAACCATTAGAAATCAAGATAAGTAAGGTCGAGCCAAACTGTAGTCCCTTTACATGCGGGAAGCCCCTGGTACCGCCTATGAGGGTAAATCCATCGAACCAATCTTAGGTATATCTAAGCTGTTACAGCTAGTGATGTGCCGGACTCGTCTAACCGTGTCCGCGGTCTTGACGACCAATCATTTATTCTAGTTGGAGAGGTCGTTTAGTGTTCGGCTGCTAAGGCCGCCACACGTTCTTTCGTGCATAAGGAACGCTCGATATTTCCGCTAATTGTGATGATGCCACATGGACCGGGCATCTTGAGCTTAAGAGAAGCATAATGCGATACTGCATTAAAACGAGCAAAAGCTGCTCTTCTGAGTAGTGCTTGATAGCCACTTTAGAATGGAGCGATGTCGAAGGTTAACTTTTCGCTTCGAAAGTTGTCGGGAGAACCGAATACAACCTCTAGTACTAGAGAGCTCGTGCAGCGGGCCTCTGGGCTTGGTATTACTCCCTTGAAGGTAGTATTACTGTGGCTGATTTTTGTCGGGTCTATCCCCATTTTGCGGACTGTGTCTTGATATATCAGATTAATACTACTGCCGCCGTCCATAAGGACTCGCGTGAGATGGTATCCGTTTATTATTGGGTCTAACATCAAGGCAGCCAATCCTCCGTGCCAGATACTTGTCAGGTGATCCCTGCGATCAAAAGTGATCGGGCAGGCCAACCAGGGGTTGAACTTAGGGGTGACGGGCTCTACGGTGCGTGTGTCTCGGAGTGCATGTTTGCTTCTCCTCTTCGTCACATGGATCATGTTCACTATTTTGACCTCTGGTGGGAATTTTTTCTGTCCCCCAGTGCTTTGCTGGCGAGGCTCGTCCTCGTCTTCACTTGGTGTCTCCCTCCCCTTGTGTTCGGCGTTTAGCTTACCGGCCTTCTTGAAGACCCAGCATTCTCTGTGGGTGTGATTTGCAGGTTTATCGGGGGTGCCATGAATCTGACATAATTTGTCTAGAATCTTGTTTAGGCTGGACGGTCCATCTCTGCTGCCTTTGAAAGGCTTTTTCCGCTGACCCGGTTGAGAGCCCCTGAATCCGGCGTTTACTGCCGTGTTATCCGAGCTGTCTTCTTTATTTCGACGCTTGCTTTTACTGCGTCATGGTTTTCCATTGCCATCCCTGACTTCGGATGTGCCTGGGTCGCTGGTGCTACTACGAGCTAGCCAGCTATCTTCGCCCGCGCAAAAGCGGGTCGTGAGGCTTGTCAAGGCTGCCATTGTTCTCAGTTTTTCTTGGCCGAGGTGTCTGGCGAGCCATTCATCTCGGACATTGTGTTTGAAAGCTGCTAAGCCTTCGGCGTCCGGGCAGTCGACGATTTGGTTCTTCTTAGTGAGAAATCTGTTCCAAAGCTTTCGGGCTGACTCTCCGGGCTATTGAATTATATGACTTAAATCGTCTGCATCCGGAGGTCGGACATAGGTCCCTTGAAAATTAGCCCTAAAAGCATCCTCAAGCTCGTCCCAACTTCCAATTGAGTTTTCGAGGAGGCTCTTCAGCCAGTGTCGAGCTGGTCCTTTCAGCTTGAGGGGTAAGTACTTGATGGCGTGGAGATCATCTCCGCGAGCCATATGGATATGGAGGATAAAGTCCTCAATCCAGACCCCAGGGTCTCTGGTTCCGTCGTACGCCTCTATGTTCACTGGTTTGAATCCTTCTAGAAATTCGTGGTCCAGCACCTCATCGGTGAAACATAGGGGGTGTGCGGCACCCCTGTATTTGGATGTGTCGTGGTGTTCTGATGGTTGTAGTGTTCGGTTTTGGTTGTGCGCTGGAGCGCATTTCCTTGATCCATAGATGGATCTGGTCACGCCGGTCTTCTGATGCAAGTCCTCACGTGAATCGTGTGCTGACTTATGTGCGGCCTTGTTAGCCGCTCTATCACGGCCACAAGGTAGTTCATCCGACCGGTCGGCCGTTTTGTTTTCGGCTGTGTGGGCTCTAAGGCCTCATCATCAAATTCAGGCAATAGCTTGCGCTTTGGATAGCTCTTTGTGTGGTAACTACCACCATACTTTTCTTCATTGTCGAGCACTTTGTTCCATCTACTGTTGAGCGTATTCTGTGCGGCCTTAAGCCTTTGCTTCTGCTTCTTCAGACTCCTCGCGGTGGCAATAAGCCTTCTGCGGAGGTTCTCTTGTTCCAAGTGCCTTTTCGGGATGATGTGTGCATCCTCGTACGGACTGTTTTCCTCTCCGGAGGGAGGTTGATGAGCTTTATCCTCGGCGTCGCCGTGTTCGGACAGCGGATCCGTACTATGTTCGCCATTTGCTGGTTCATCTTGCTCTATCGCTGGGTCAATGTGGTCATCGTTTCCTCTGGAGTCGACTCGGGTGTTATTTTCTCTTGCGCTGTTATCGCTGTTTTTGCCGAGGCGGGATTTGGAGCGGCGCCTACGCCGACGCTTTGGTTGCTTCTCGAGGGAGCTATCCTTCGCTGCATCCTTCCGTTCCTCGTCATTGTCTTCTTTGGGTGTATCCACCATGTATATGTCATGTGATGAAGTGGTTGCCCAGCGCCCTGTGGGCGATGGTTCCTGTTCCTCTCCTGCATCGTCGTCCATGCCGTCGATGTCTTCGGAGTCGAAATCGAGCATGTCGGTTAAATCGTTGACAGTGGCTAATAAGTGGGTGGTGGGTGGGGAGCGAATTTCTTCGTCGTCCGCATCCCATTCTAGCCGGATATAGTTCGGCCGAGGTTCTCCTGACAAGGAGAGAGACCTTAATGAATTTAGCACATCGCCAAAAGGTGAGTACTGAAAGATATCCGCGGAGGTAAAGTCCATGATCGGCGCCTAATCAGATTCGATAGGCGCGGACGCGGGCGGCCCGGAGCCCATGGCCGGGGACGAATCCAATGGTTCGGCAGCACGGGTTTCGTATGAGGTGAAGTCGGTATTCGGCGCTATCGCCATTGGGTGTGTGGCCTCCGTGGCGGGGTCCATCCACCCGTCCACAGATGGCGCAATTTGTTCCGGATTGAGGGCCGGAGTAGTTGCAGGTGTGATCTCCCGAACACTGTCCGACGGCAGAGCTAAATCATGCTCGTCGTGATTGTGCGGCGCACCTGACATGGACTCGAATCCGCCAAAGATCAAGTCTCCGCGGATGTCGGCAGTGTAGTTCAAGTTTCCAAATTTGACCTGATGGCCAAGGGCGTAGCTTTCGATCTGCTCCAGATGGCCAAGCGAATTGGCCCGCAGTACGAAGCCGCCGAATATGAAGATCTGTCCGGGGAGGAAGACCTCACCCTGGATCGCATCGCTGCCGATGATTGAAGGAGCCATCAAGCCTTATGGTGACGGCACAGTGGAACTCTCAATGAAAGCACCAATGTTGGTGTCAAAACCGGCGGATCTCGGGTAGGGGGTCCCGAACTGTGCGTCTAAGGTGGATGGTAACAGGAGGCAGGGGACACAATGTTTACCCAGGTTCGGGCCCTCTTGATGGAGGTAATACCCTACTTCCTGCTTGATTGATCTTGATGATATGAGTATTACAAGAGTTGATCTACCACGAGATCGTAGAGGCTAAACCCTAGAAGCTAGCCTATGGTATGATTGTTGTTGTCCTACGGACTAAACCCTCCGGTTTATATAGACATCGGAGGGGGCTAGGGTTACACAGAGTCGGTAACAAGGGAGGAGATCTACATATCCGTATCGCCAGGCTTGCCTTCCACGCCAAGGTGAGTCCCATCCAGACATGGGACGAAGTCTTCAATCTTGTATCTTCATAGTCCAGCAGTCCGGCCAAAGGATATAGTCCGGCTGTCCAAGGACCCCCTAATCCAGGACTCCCTCATCAAGCTTTGTAGACAGTAACATTACCATCATCGTCAGTCTTCTTTTTGAAGATCCATTTATTCTCTATGGCTTGCCGATCATCGGGCAAGTCCACCAAAGTCCACACTTTGTTCTCATACATGGATCATATCTCAGATTTCGTGGCCTCAAGCCATCTGTCGGAATCTGGGCTCATCATAGCTTCTTCATAGTTCGTAGGTTCGCCATGGTCTAATAACATGACTTCCAGAACAGGATTACCATACCACTCTGGCGCGGATCATGCTCTTGTTGACCTACGAGGTTTAGTAGCAACTTGATCTGAAGTTTCATGATCATTATCATTTGCTTCCTCTCTAGTTGGTGTAGGCATCACGGGAACAGATTTCTCTGATGTGCTACTTTTCAATTCGAGAGAAGGTATGATTACCTCATCAAGTTCTACTTTCCTCCCACTCACTTCTTTCGAGAGAAACTCCTTCTCTAGAAAGGTTCCATTCTTGGCAACAAAGATCTTGCCTTCAGATCTATGGTAGAAGGTGTACCCAATTGTTTCCTTAGGGTATCCTATGAAGACGCACTTCTCCGATTTGGGTTTGAGCTTATGAGGCTGAAGCCTTTTGACATAAGTGTCACAACCCCAAACTTTAAGAAATGACAGCTTAGGTTTCTTGCCAAACCACAGTTCATACGGTGTCATGTCAATAGATTTAGACGGTGCCCTATTTAACGTGAATGCAGCTGTCTCTAATGCATAACCCCAAAACTATAGTGGTAAATCGGTAAGAGACATCATAGAACGCACCATATCTAATAAAGTAAGGTTATGACGTTCAGACACAACATTACGCTGTGGTGTTCCAGGTGGCGTGAGTTGTGAAACAATTCCACATTGTTTTAAATGAAAGCCAAACTCGTAACTCAAATATTTGCCTCCGCGATCAGATCGTAGAAACTTTATTTTCTTGTTACGATGATTCTCTACTTCACTCTGAAATTCTCTGAACTTTTCAAATGTTTCAGACTTGTGTTTCATTAAGCATATATACCCATATCTAGTCAAATCATCTGTGAAGGTCAGAAAATAATGATACCCGCCGCGTGCCTCAATACTCATCGGACCGCATACATCGGTATGTATTATTATCAATAAGTCATTGGCTCGCTCCATTGTCCCGGAGAACGGAGTTTTAGTCATCTTGCCCATGAGGCATGGTTCGCAAGTATCAAATGATTCATAATCAAGTGATTCCAAAAGCCCATCTTCATGGAGTTTCTTCATGCGCTTTACACCAATATGACCTAAACGGAAGTGCCACAAATATGTTGCACTATCATTATCAACTTTGCATCTTTTGGCATCAATATTATGAATATGTGTATCACTACAATCGATATTCAACAAAAATAAACCACTCTTCAAGGGTGCATGACCATAAAAGATATTACTCATATAAATAGAACAACCATTATTCTCTGATTTAGATGAATAGCCGTCTCACACTAAACAAGATCCAAATATAATGTTCATGCTCAACGCTGGCACCAAATAACAATTATTCAGGTCTAAAACTAATCCCGAAGGTAGATGTAGAGGTAGCGTGCCGACGGTGATCACATCGACCTTGGAACCATTCCCGACGCGCATCGTCACCTCGTCCTTAGCCATTCTTCATTTAATCCGTAGCTTATGTTTCGAGTTACAAATATGAGCAGCTGAACCATTATCGAATACCCAGGCGCTACTACGAGCATTAGTAAGGTACACATCAATAACATGTATATCAAATATACCTTTGTTCACTTTGCCATCCTTCTTATCCGCCAAATACTTGGGGCGGTTCCGCTTCCAGTGACCAGTCCCTTTGCAGTAGAAGCACTTAGTTTCAGGCTTGGGTCCAGCTTTGGGCTTATTCCCGGGAGTGGCAACTTGCTTGTTGTTCTTCTTGAAGTTCCCCTTCTTCTTCCCTTTGCCCTTTTTCTTGAAACTAGTGGTTTTACTGACCATCAACACTTGATGCTCCTTTTTGATTTCTACCTCCGCGGCCTTAAGCATTGCGAAGAGCTCGGGAATTGTTTTGTTCATCCCTTGCATATTATAGTGCATCACGAAGCCTTTGTAGCTTGGTGGCAGTGATTGAAGAACTCTGTCAATGACACAATCAACTGGAAGATCAACTCCCAGCTGAGTCAAGTGATTATAATACCCAGAAATTTTGAGTCTGTGTTCACCGACAAAACTATTCTCCTCCATCTTGTAGCTATAGAACTTGTTGGAGACTTCATATCTCTCAACCCGGGCATTTGCTTGAAATATTAACTTCAACTCTTGGAACATCTCATATGCTCCATGACGTTCAAAATGTCTTTGAAGTCCCGGTTATAAGCCGTAAAGCATGGCACACTGAACTATCGAGTAGTCATCAGATCGAGCTTGCCTGACGCTCAAAACATCAACATCTGCTCCTATAGCAAGCCTTTCACCTAGCGGCACATCAAGGACATAATTCTTCTGTGCAGCAATGAGGGTAATCCTCAAGTTACGGACCCATTCCGTGTCGTTGCTACCATTGTCTTTCAACTTAGCTTTCTCTAGGAACACATTAAAATTCAGGGGAACGGTAGCAGGGCCATTGATCTACAACATAGATATGCAAATACTATCAGGACTAAGTTCATGATAAATTAAGTTCAATTAATCAAATTACTTAAGAACACCCACTTAAATAGACATCCCTCAAGTCATCTAAGTGATACGTGATCCAAATCAACTAACCCATGTCTGATCATCACGTGAGATGGGGTAGTCATCAATGGTGAACATATATATGTTGGTCATATCTACTATATGATTCACATTTAACCTTTTGGTCTCCAGTGTTCCGAGGCCATGTCTGTACATGCTAGGCTCGTCAAGTTTAACCCAAGTATTCTGCATGTGCAAAACTGTCTTACACCCGTTGTATGTGAACGTAGAGTCTATCACACCCGATCATCACGTGGTGTCTCAACACGACGAACTGTAGCAACGGTGCATACTCAGGGAGATTAGTAAGTTACACATGATGCGCCTGCGAGTACTAGTGTGCGATGATTAGTAAGTTACACATACGTTTACTTATGTTAACACGTGTGTGATAAATAACACGTGGCACCACATACGGTATTCGGGTTGTGTGTGTGCTCCACTTACTCTTCCCGCGCTCCAGCGAATGCTTCCCACGCTCCACATGGGTGAATTGTAAAATCCACGCCTCTTCCCTCATCGGTTTCCTACCACCAGCTAATGGCTTGCTGCATATAACCAAGGCGACAACGCACGTCGTGACACTCTGCGCAGATCTAGTCCTCACCCATCTACCATTAGTTATTCCAAGCATGCCAGGCAACGACCAAAGCTTTGATGTCGACCCCTACCTATGTTACATCTTCGGCGAGGAGAACGAGCCGGAGCAGGTCGGGGAGCAAGAGCTTCATTGGCCAGTGCAGGCACCATGGCCCATCGGCGTGACAGTCCTTGGGCGCACAATTGACATATTGCAGAGGAGGTGTGATGAGCAGTTTGCCATCCACCGTGCAAAAGATCCAGAGCTGCTCGGCGGCATGATCGACGACCCACCCGAAGAGCCGCCGTCACCAGTGCTCATCGAGAGCCTGATGCCCCGCAAGGAATGGGCAGAGGACCTCTGCAATTCAGTCAAGACACAGGCAGCCTGCGGCTTCATCATTGTCCGCGGCGGCCGTGTCAACCTCGATCCCGATGATGTGGTGGCCAGGATCGAGCGCATCCTTGGCAGAGTTGACGTCCCCGACGAAGTAGAACATCGCCAACGTGATATCTTGAGGATGCAGGTGATGGACCGAATTTGCTACCAGGCCAGAGACATGGAAATGGAGCGGTTCCGCAAAGATATCATACGCGCGATTGCACGCTGTCAAGCTCTTCTGGAAGAGGCCCAGCAGCCCCAAGAGCCTCCCAGCGCCAGCAGCTCCGTAGGCGGAGGCGGGTCGGGACACTTGGAATGAACGGCCGCAAGGGTGCTATGCTGATCATGGAGTCCGAGAAGACCGTCGTCGGAAGGACGCCGGCTCAGTCTTTTAGCCTATATTTTATTATAATTCTATGCATATGTAGGTCATGAGTGTTTTGGGCCTTGCCGCATGTGGCATTTTAAATTATCCTGAATATGTAAGACAATTATTAACTGTTGGCATTGTAAATTTGCCTCAACGGCGAGCAGAGCCCATGGAGGGACGCCAGAGCGGAGCACGCCGCGGCCGCATCAATGGCGAGCAAAATGCGCGGACGGACGCGAGCAGAGCGCGTCGCGGCTGCCTCACCGGCGAGCAACCACGTGGTCAACCTTCTGGCACCCCGTGGGAGACGCGACGGCGCGTCCATAGGACATGATGATGATATCTTGACCGTGTGTGACAGTGGGCAGACACGTACACATATATCTGAGAACGCGGACCCATGTTTTGAGCTTCTAATGCGTGGCATACGGTTGATCCAAAAGAACTGTTTGCGATGAGCCAGAACAAAAGAAACGAGCTTTGTAGGCCCAGAACCATCAATAAATTTTGACTTGTTTCTTGTCACATTATAGATTACAACACAATAAGTAATTGCAAATGTGTTCACACCTATCAAACTAATATGTGTTCACACTTAACACTAGGCTATAAAAACTAACCACTCGAAAATTACTTCATAGTTCCTCTCCTCATCACCCACAAAACTGGTCTTTCCTGTCAAGTCATTCCGCCATGATCGGTTGGAGGAGTTTCGCGTGGACATATAACCAGGCAGCAAAGACCAAGGCCGTTGAAGCACTAGAGAGGTCCCGCCGCGAAGCGGTAGCTGCAGCAAAGATGTCCCGGCGCGCCGCGGAGCCCTCGAACAAGCTCTCACAGGCACGCGAGGACTCTCACAAGCGCACTCGCCGCGTCGGCGATCGCGACGAGCTGGCGTTGCTGAAGTCCTTGGCCGGCGACGACGACATTCTCGCTGGCCTCATTAAGCAGCAGGAGCTGGTCGACGGCTTGATGAAGCTACTCGAGATCAGCAATGCCTCGGTTGACAAGGCGATTGGCCTTGTCGAGCAGCTCATGGGTGACAATGTGAAGCTCCTCAAGGCGCTCTGATACGTCCATTTTGCATCATGTTTTCTTACTGTTATTTATGATGTTTTTATGCACAATAATGCTTTTTGGAGTAATTCTAATGCCTTTTCTCTCATAATATGTAAGGTACACACAAAGAGGGAGAATTCCGGCAGCTAGAAATCTGGACCTGAAAAAGCCACGTCAGACTACCTATTCTGCACAACTCCAAACAAGCTGAAACTTCACGGACAATTTTTATGGAATATATGATGAATATTAGAACAAATAACTACTAGAGGGGGCCCACCAGGTGGGCACAGCCCACCTGGGCACGCCAGGGAGCCCAGGCGCGCCCTGGTGGGTTGTGCTCACCCAGGCCCACCTCTGGTGCCCATCTTCTGGTATATAGGTCATTTCGACCTAGAAAAAATAAGGAGAGGACTTCCGGGATGGAGCGCCGCCGTCTCGAGGCGGAACTTGGGCAGGAGCACTTTTGCCCTCCGGCGGAGCGATTCCACCGGGGGAACTTCCCTCCCGGAGGGGGAAATCATCGTCATCATCATCACCAACAACTCTCCCATCTTGGGGAGGGCAATCTCCATCAACATCTTCAACAACACCATCTCATCTCAAACCCTAGTTCATCTCTTGTGTTCAATCTTGTTACCGGAACTATAGATTGGTGCTTGTGGGTGACTAGTAGTGTTGATTACATCTTGTAGTTGATTACTATATGGTTTATTTGCTGGAAGATTATGTGTTCAGATCCAATATGCTATTTAATACCCCTCTGATCTTGAGCATGATTATCATGTCTAAGTAGTTACGTTTGTTCTTGAGGTCACGGGAGGAATCATGTTGCAAGTAATCATGTGAATTTGATATGTGTTCAATATTTTGATACTATGTATGTTGTGATTCCCTTAGTGGTCATGTGAACGTTGACTACATGACACTTCACCATATTTGGGCCTACGGGAATGCATTGTGGAGTAGTAATTAGATGATGGGTTGCGAGAGTGACAGAAGCTTAAACCCCAGTTTATGCGCTATTCCGTAAGGGACCGATTGGATCCAGAAGTTTAATGCTATGGTTAGAATTTATTCTTAATACTTTTCCCGTAGTTGTGGATGCTTGCAGGAGGGTTAATCATAAGTAGGAGGTTTGTTCAAGTAAGAAAATCACCTAAGCACCGATCCACCCACATACCAAACTATCAAAGTAGCGAACACAAATCGAACCAACATGATGAAAGTGACTAGATGAAATTCCCGTGTACCCTCAAGAACGCTTTGCTTATTATAAGAGACCATTTTGGCCTATCCTTTGCCTCAAATGGATTGGGCTACCTGCTGCACATTTGTTATTACTATCATTACTTGCTCGTTACAAATTATATTGCTATCAAACTACTCTGCTACTTACAAGTTCAGCACTTGCAGACATTACCTTGCTGAAAACCACTTGTCATTTCCTTCTGCTCCTCGTTGGGTTCGACACTCTTACTTATCAAAAAGAGCTACAATTGATCCCCTATACTTGTCGGTCATCAAGGCTATTTTCTGGCGCCATTGCCGCGGAGTGAATTGCCTTTGGTAAGGAAACATTTATATAGTGTGCTGAAATTTATCGTCACTTGTTACTATGGAGAACAATCCTTTGAGGGGTTTGTTCGGGGTAGCTTCACCTCGTCCGGAACCACAATTAGCTACCCATCAACCTACTCCACCTACTGAAAATATTGAATATGAAATTCCTTCGGGTATGATAGAACAACTACTAGCTATCCTTATGCAGGAAACGGAACCGAACGTCCTGATATGCACTTGATATATGTGGAACAAATTTGTGGATTGTTTAAGCTTGCAGGTTTACCCGGAGATGAAGTTATGAAGAAGGGTTTCCCTTTATCTTTGAAGGGAAAAACATTGGGATGGTATAGGCTATGCGATGATATTGGATCTTGGAATTGGAATCAATTGAAATTGGAGTTCCATCAAAAAAATTATCCTATGCACCTAGTTCATTGTGATCGGAACTATCTATATAATTTTTGGCCTCGTGAAGGAGAAAGTATCACTCTAGCTTGGGGGAGGCTTAAGTCAATGTTATATTCATGCCCGATCATGAGCTCTCGAGAGAACTTATTATTCAGAATTTTTATGCTCGGCTTTCTCGTGATGATCAATCCATGCTTGATACTTCTTGTACTGGTTCTTTTATGAAGAAGACTATTGAATTCCGGTGGGATATTTTGGAAAGAATTAAACGCAGCTCCAAAGATTGGGAACTCGACGAAAGTAAAGAGTCAGGCATTAAGCTTAAGTATGATTGTGTTAAATCTTTTATGAATACCGATGCTTTTCAAAAGTTTAGCACTAAATATGGACTTGAATCTGACATAGTAGCCTCCTTTTGTGAATCATTTGCTACTCATGTTGATCTCCCTAAACAGAAGTGGTTTAAATACCACCCACCTATTAAAGAAGAAATTAAAGAACTGGTACCAGCTAAAGAAGAAACTATACTCTATAATGTTGATCGAGTTGTTCCTACTGCTTATATTGAGAAACCACCTTTCCCTGTTAGGATAAAGGAACATGCTAAAGTTTCAACTGTGGTTAATGAGGGAGTCCTGGATTATGGGGTCCCCGGGCTTCCGGGCTGTGTGACATGGGCCAGACTGATGGGCCGTGAAGATACAAGATGAAAGGCCTTCCCCCATGTCTGGATGGGACTCTCCTTTGCGTGGATGGCAAGCTTGGCATCCAGATGTGTAGTTTCCTTTGCCTGTAAACCGACTCTTACAAACCCTAGCCCCCCCGGTGTCTATATAAACCGGAGGGTTTAGTCCGTAGAGACCAACACAAGTCACGTAGGCTAGACATCTAGGGTCTAGCCATTATGATCTCGAGGTAGATCAACTCTTGTAACCCCTATACTCATCAAAGTCAATCAAGCAGGAAGTAGGGTATTACCTCCATTAAGAGGGCCCGAACCTGGGTAAACATCGTGTCCCCTATCTCCTATTACCTTCGATCCTCAGATGCACAGTTCGGGACCCCCTACACGAGATCGGTCGGTTTTGACATCGACAGTTAATAAAAGTTATATTAGAACACCTAAACCAGATGAACAAATTAAAGTAGAACCTAGTATTGCTATGATTAAGGATCTCCTGGAAGAAAACGTAGATGGGCATCTTATTTACTTCTGTGAAGAAGCTGCTAGAATTGCCAAACCTGATAAAAAGGATAAACACAGACCTGTTGTTGGCATGCCCGTTGTCTCAGTTAAAATAGGGGATCACTGTTAACATGGTTTATGTGACATAGGTGCTAGTGTGAATGACATAGCACCCGCAGAGATAGAAGACATAAGTGTTACTATTAAACTTGCTAATAGACATACTATATCACCAATTGGGATTGTTAGAGATGTTGAAGTCTTGTGTGGGAAAATAAAATACCCTACTGATTTACTTGTTCTTGGTTCCCCACAAGATGACTTTTGTCCCATTATCTTTGGTAGACCTTCCTTGAACACTGTTAATGCTAAAATATATTGTGAGAAATAAACTATCGGTGTTAGTTTTGGTGATGAGTCTCATGAATTTAATTTCTCCAAGTTTAGTAGAAAGCTTCATGAAAAAGAATTGCCTAGTAAGGATGAAATAATTGGTCTTGCTTCTATTGTTGTGCCTCCTACTGATCCTCTAGAACAATATTTGCTAGACCATGAAAATGATTTACATATGCATGAAAGAAATGAAATAGATGATATTTTATTTGAACAATGTCCTCTGCTTAAACACAATTTGCCTATTGAATCTCTAGGAGGTTCTCCTCCACCTAAAGGTGATCCTGTGTTTGAATTAAAACAATTGCCAGACACTTTGAAATATGCTTATCTTGATGAAAAGAAGATATATCATGTTATTATTAGTGCTAACCTTTCAGAACATGAAGAAGAAATATTATTGAAAGTTCTAAGGAAGCACCGAGCTGCTATTTGGTATACCCTTGATGATTTAAAGGGCATTAGTCCCACTCCATGTCAGCACAAGATTAATATGGAACCTGATGCTAAACCCGTTGTTGATCACCAACGTCGGTTAAATCTAAAGATGAAAGAGGTGGTAAGAATGGAAATATTAAAACTTCTAGAAGCAGGTATAATCTATCCTATAGCTGATAGTAGATGGGTAAGTCATGTTCATTGTGTTCCTAAGAAGGGAGGTATTACTGTTGTTCCTAATGATAAGAATGAACTTATTCCACAAAGAATTGTTACAGGCTATAGACTGGTAATTGATTTTAGAAAGTTAAATAAAGCAACTAGAAAAGATCATTACCCTTTGCCTTTTATTGATCAAATGTTAGAAAGATTATCTAAGCACACACACTTTTACTCCTTGATGGATACTCTGGCTTTTCACAAATACCTGTTTCCCAACCTGATCAAGAAAAGAACACTTTTACTTGTCCCTTTGGAACTTATGCTTATAGATGTATGCCTTTTGGTTTATGTAATGCACCTGCTAGACTGCTATATTCTCTGACTTTTGTGAAAATATTGTTGAGGTTTTCATGGATGACTTCTCTGTTTATGGGAAGTCTTTTGATGATTGTTTAAGCAATCTTGATCGAGTTTTGCAGAGATGTGAACAAACAAATCTTGTCTTGAATTGGGAGAAGTGCCACTTTATGGTTAATGAAGGTATTGTCTTGGGTCATAAAATTTCTGAAAAGGGTATTGAAGTG
Organism: Triticum aestivum; assembly: GCF_018294505.1. Classification (NCBI taxonomy): domain Eukaryota; kingdom Viridiplantae; phylum Streptophyta; class Magnoliopsida; order Poales; family Poaceae; genus Triticum; species Triticum aestivum. The sequence continues at coordinate 236,923,047 of NC_057814.1, read as the reverse complement.
GACAAAGCTAAGGTTGATGCAATTGAGAAAATGCCATGTCCTAAGGATATCAAAGGTATCCGTAGTTTCTTAGGTCATGTTGGTTTCTATAGGAGATTTATCAAAGACTTTTCTAAAATTTCTAGGCCTCTTACAAATCTTTTGCAAAAGGATGTTCCTTTTGTTTTTGATGATGATTGTTTTGAAGCCTTTGAAACACTCAAGAAAGCCTTAATTTCTGCACCTATTGTTCAACCACCTGACTGGAACTTGCCTTTTGAAATTATGTGTGATGCTAGTGATTATGTTGTTGGTGCTGTTTTAGGACAAAGAGTTGATAAGAAATTGAATGCCATTTATTGTGCTAGTAAGACTCTAGACAATGCACAACGGAATTATGCTACTACTGAAAAAGAATTTCTAGCAGTGGTGTTTGCTTGTGATAAATTTAGATCTTACATTGTTGACTCTAAAGTTATTGTGCACACCGACCATGCTACTATTAAATATCTTATGGAAAAGAAAGATGCTAAACCTAGACTTATTCGATAGGTTCTCTTGCTACAAGAATTTGATTTGCATATCACTGATAGAAAAGGAGTTGAGAACCCCGTGGCTGATAACTTGTCTAGGCTTGAAAATGTGCTTGATGACCCACTACCTAGTAATGGTAGTTTTCCTGATGAGCAGTTAGCTGCAATAAATGTTTCTCATACTACTCGGTATGCTGACTATGCTAATTATATTGTTGCTAAATATTTACCACCTAGCTTTACATACCAACAAAAGAAAAAAAATCCTTCTATGATTTAAGATACTACTTTTGGGATGACTCACATCTTTATAAAGAAGGAGTAGATCGTATTATTAGACGTTGTGTACCTGAGCATGAACAGGGACAAATCCTTCAGAAATGTCACTCTGAAGCATATGGACGGCATCATGCTGGAGATAGAACTACTCACAAGGTATTGCAATCTGGATTTTGTCGGGCTACTCTCTTCAAGGATGCCTGTAAGTTTGTCTTATCTTGTGATGAATGCCAAAGAATAGGTAATATCGGTAAGCGTCAAGAAATGCATATGAATTATTCACTTGCTGTTGAACCATTTGATGTTTGGGGATTTGATTACAAGGAACCTTTTCCTTCCTCTAATGGGTATACACATATTTTGGTTGCTGTTGATTATGTTACAAAATGGGTAGAAGCTATTCCAACCAATAGTGCTGATCACAAAACCTCTATTAAAATGCTTAAGGAAGTTATTTTCCCAAGGTTTGGAGTTCCTAGATATTTAATGACTGATGGTGGTTCACACTTTATTCATGGTGCTTTCCGTAAAATGCTTGCCAAGTATGATGTTAACCATAGAATTGCATCACCCTATCATCCTCAAGTCTAGTGGTCAAGTTGAACTTAGTAATAGAGAAATAAAATTAATTTTGCAAAAGACTGTTAATAGGCCCAGGAAGAATTGGTCTAAGAAATTAGATGATGCACTTTGAGCTTATAGAACAACATATAAAAATCCTATGGGTATGTCTCCTTATAAATGGTTTATGGAAAAGCTTGTCATTTGCCTCTTGAATTAGAACATAAAGCATATTGGGCAATAAAAGAACTCAACTATGATTTTAAACTTGCTGGTGAAAAGAGGTTATTTGATATTAGCTCATTAGATGAATGGAGAACCCAAGCTTATGAAAGTGCCAAGTTGTTTAAAGGAAAAAAGTTAAAAGATGGCATGATAAAAGAATCCAAAAGCGTGAGTTTAAAATTGGAGAATATGTTCTTTTGTACAACTCTTGTTTTAGGTTCTTTGCAAGAAAACTCCTCTCAAAATAGGAAGGACCCTATGTTATCGAGGAGGTTTATCGGTCTGGAGCTATCAAAATAAATAATGCCGAAGGTACTAACCGGAAGGTTGTTAATGGGCAAAGAATAAAACATTATATCTCAGGTACGCCCATTAATGTTGAAAGTAATATTATCCAAACTTTGACACCGGAGGAACACATAAAAGAGTCCTTCCGGAACACTCCAGAATCGAGAAAATAAGGAGGTACGTGATACGGTAAGTAAACGGACTCCGAAAAATCCGCAAAAATATTTTTTGTCAGTTTTGGAATATTTAGAAAGTTAGGAAAATAAGAAACTTCCAGGAAGCGTACCCTGGTGGGCACAAGACACCAGGGTGCGCCTGGCTTGCCAGGCGCGCCCAGGTGGGTTGTGCCCACCTGGGGCACCTTCCGGACTCTGTTTTTCTTCTGTATGCTTGTCCCCCAAGATAAAAATTCTTTATATACTCCCCGAACCTATTAACCACCGTATCATGGAGAAATCTTCTGTTCTCTTTTCCTTGCTGTTTTTTGACAGATTCAGCTAGACCAACACCATGTCTTCCTCACCCTTCAACAATGGAGGAGAAGCCACAGGGGTAGTTCAGGAGGATCTAAGGAGAGATGAAGCTGAAGAGGTTGCTATGGAGGAAGAGGAGGAAAATCCTTTTGGGGTTCACTCTCCGTCCTCCGAGAGAGGCACACTAACTGGCATCTCTACTCACCCTAATCCTCATCAAGCCATGGGACCATCAAACAATCAAGCGAGCCTGAAAGTACAAGAGGAACTCCCACCAAGGAGGCCCTTACACAGGTTACATCATAACAATTTTCGCAATTTGATTCACAATTATGGGTTCGAGAATACTCCTCGTAGACACATACCGTCCAATTGGGACATATCTCACCCAAGAGATTATAGTGCACGAACAAAACCGTGGGGCCCGGAGAATAAACACATAATGGATGAGGTGAAGAAAACAGTGAGTTACTTCATCAAGCCCTTCGGGGGATTCAAGGTTTGAAGGATCTACTCATGGTTATATTGGAGAATATTACTTCATCACCACCAAAAGAAAATTGAGTTTCGGGTATGGGCACTCCCCTTGGCTACCGCCAAGCTTGGGGGAGGTGCCCCGGTATCGTATCATCCCTACTATCCTTTTGCCTTTACTTACTTTAGTTCGATCTTTTGCTTTATAATAAATAAAAGTTTAGTTTGATCCTTTCTTTTTCAAGAGCTTGCTTAGTGATCTATCCTTGTAATCGTGTGCAAGATATATAATAAACTTTAATTTGAGTTTTTGCTTTCTTTACTTTCATGTTGCAATAAAAAGAAAGGATATAAATAAAAAGAAAGGAAATAAAAGAAAAAGATCATATGCTAATCTTATGGTAGGTGATGGCACCACATAAGGAAAAGTATAAGTAGAAGATTTAATTAGAGATTGACAAACATAGCATTGGTCAATGATGCAACTCATGAAAGAATTAATAAGGGAAGAGAAGATTCACATATAAATACACTATCCTAGAAATCTTTTGTGATTGTGAGCCCTCATCAAAATATTATATGCCAAAATTGTTGACGTTGGACAAGGAAGACAACTTAATGGTTTATGTTTATTCATATTCACATAGAAGTCATATTGTCATAGATCCTTTAACATGTGGTGCTTGCCCCTATCTTTGCTAGCCAAAAATTCCGCACTAAGTAGAGATACTACTTGTGCATCCAAAAACCCTTAAACCCAAATCTTATTTTCAAGAGTCCACCATACCTACCTAGGGATTGAGCAAGATCCCTCAAGTAAGTTGTCATCGGTGCAAAAAGGCAATAAAAATTGCTTCTAAATGTGTGATATCATTTAGTGTAAGAGAAAATTGAGCGTTGCACGAACTTGTGATGGTGAAGAATAAAAGCGACAGACTGCATAATAAAGGTCGCTATCACAAGGGGCAATGCAACGTGATGTTCTTTTGCACTAAGGGGTTGAGCATACAAACAAATAAGCGCATGGCAACCTCTGATTCCCTCTGCGAAGGGCCTATCTTTTACTTTTATCACTACAAGAAAAGACACATCCGTGACATTTTGGGCCGAACGAAAAAAATTTATGTCATCGTTATGACGATAATTGTGACAAAACCCGGTATCATCATAGATGTGGTGGGCTCCTACTTTGATGACAAAAAATCATGACAGAAAATGGGCTTTTCGTCCTGGGCGGGCCGGAGACGCAACTGCATGACATTCTTTGGGCCGTCCATGACGGAAAAACCGTGGTAGAAGCGAGGGCGAGGAAAATATCGGGGTGTTCCCGGTTATGGTGGGTGGTCGGGGCCGAGCGATGCGCATTTCTCTCATACACGCACGCGCGTGGGTGCGAGGCGTTGGGCTCTAACTGAACCCGAGCAAGGCGTTGGGCTCTAACTGAACCTGAGCGATTGCACTGCAGGCTACGTGTTATTGAACCCGAGCGATCGATTGATGGCTGTTAACTGAACCCGATCGAGCGATTCCTTCGCTACTGCTGCTAACTGAAGCCGATGGATGCTGCCTCTGGATGAACAGTGAGCGTTGCTGGGGGGTTTGGATGAACAGTTCCCGCTGGGGGTGGATGAACAGGACCCCATGGTGTTGCCTCTGGATGAACAGGACCCCAATCGATCGAGCCGGTTGGGGCTGGATGAACAGGACCCCGTGGAGGGCTGGATGAATAGGACCACCCCGTGGAGGGTTGGATGAACAGTAGATGGTGGAGGGCTGGATGAACAGTAGCCCATGGAGGGGTGGTTGAACAGGAGCCCGTGGAGAGTGCTGGTTGAACAGTAGCCGGTGGAGTAGCGCGCGGTGGAGGCTGGATGAACAGGAGCCCGTGGATGAACAGTCGCAGGTGGAGGCTGGAGGAGGTCGACGGTGGATGAACAGTAGCATGTGGAGGCTGGAGGGGGTCGACGGTGGAGATGAACAGTATCCCGTGGAGTCCTGTTTTGCGGTACGCCACACCCCTCCCGATGAACAGGACCCCCATTTCGACCGTAGCGCTCCAACACAAGTTCGTTTCCTCCATTTTGCGGTACGCCACACCCCTCCGATCAACAGGACCCCCGTTTCGACCATAGGAGGTCTGTTTCCTCCATTTTGCGGTACGCCAGACCCCTCCTGATGAACAGGATCCCGTTTCGATCGTGGCCGGTCGAACACAAGGCCGTTTCCTCCGTTCTGCGGTACGCCAGGCCTCGTTTCCATCGGCTGTTCCGTCCAAGCCGGTTGGCTCCCACGCGTTCCGTTGCCTCCCGATGAACACGGCTCATTCCGTTGCCTCCCCATGAACACGACGACGACGCAGTTTCTCCATCCCGACCCAGCCATGTACACGAGCCCTGGCCATACGTATGCGCGAGTAGGCGTTCGAGACCCCGCCCGTATGTACGTACGTGGCCGTATTTTCTTCCTTGCACCCTGGCCGCTGTACGTACGTGTACATGCTACGTGCACGCCTCTACTACGACACGTGCGCGCCTCTACATCAACCACTATGTACGTACACGTTCGCGACCAGAATGACAACACTACGTACGCTTCGACCAGGTGGGTCCCGACTGTCAGGCACTTCCTTCCGTGCGAAGATGTAGCTAGTGGGTCCCAACAGTCAAGGGGGCGAATCATTTTTTTGGACGCACTTCCTTGCATGCGAAGATGTAGCTGGTGGGTCCCAGCAGTCAAGGGAAACATTTTTTTCGCAAAATACGGTGGCCCGTCTGGTGGGTCCTTGCTGTCAGGTGGAGGAATCATTATTTTGCGCGTAATAAGGAGGCACTTCCTCGCGGCCGCCGTTGACCTAGTTGTCAGCCTCTCCAAGTACAGTACTCTTCCGATGGAAGTAATTCCTTGACCACGTTGACCACGCCGTGCCGAGAGCACCAGGGCGGTGGACGACGGCGAGGCCTAGGAAGGGGACGACGCGGAGCCGAGGAAGACGCGGCAGTGGAAGCCCGCATGGAGAGGAGTACGAGGGTTCACTGGTTCGGCTGCGGTGTGAGGCTGCCGTCGCCGCAGGGCCTGGCCAGTGATGGGAATAGTAGAGGGCGATGAGGCCTCCGCGGCAGCACAGCTAGCCACGGGAGGCAGGAGCATGCGGCATGACCGGCGCTACTTTGGGCGGCTGGAGCAAGAAGACCAGAGGTTGAAGAAGCACTACAGCCATTGGATGGACATCGTACGGTCACTGGATCTAGAATCATTCATATTGACTAAGTTGACAAAGCACTCCGTCCCCGTCAACTTAGTAGGCCCACAAGTCAATCTCCCACCAAGGTGGGTCCCAACTAGCAGGGGGAGTATTCAGTTTTTGTGCGTAATAAGGAGGCACTTCTGGTGGGTCCGAGCTGACAGCGGGGGGAACATTTTTTCGCGAAATACGGTGGCCCGTCCGGTGGGTCCCAGCAGTCCGGGGGTAAATGTTTTTTTCGCCAAATACGGTGGCCCGTCCGGTGGGTCCCTGCTGTCAGGTGGAGGAATAATTATTTTCCGCGTAATAAGGAGGCACTTCCTTGCGGCTGCCGTGGACCCAGCTGTCAGCCTCTCCACATAGAGTACTCTTCCGATGGAAGTCGCTCCTTGACCACGTTGACCACGCCGCGCCAAGAGCACCAGGGCGGTGGACGACAGCGAGGCCTAGGAACGGGACGACGCGGAGCCGGGGAAGACGTGGTAGTGGATGCCCACGCGGAGAGGAGTACGAGGGTTCACTGGTTCGGCTGCGGTGTGAGGCTGCCGTCGCCGCAGGGCCTGGCCAACGGTGGGAATAGTAGGGGGCGGTGAGGCCTCCGCGGCAACACAGCCGGCCACGGGAGGCAGGAGCAGGCGGCACGACCGGCGCTGCTTTGGGCGGCTGGAGCAAGTGTTGGGGAACGTAGTAATTTCAAAAAAATTCCTACGCACACGCAAGATCATGGTGATGCATAGCAACGAGAGGGGAGAGTGTTGTCCACGTACCCTCGTAGACCGACAGCGGAAGCGTTATCACAACGCGGTTGATGTAGTCGTACGTCTTCACGATCCGACCGATCAAGTACCGAACGTACGGCACCTCCGAGTTCTACACACGTTCAGCTCGATGACGTCCCTCGAACTCCGATCCAGCCGAGTGTTGAGGGAGAGTTTCGTCAGCACGACGGCGTGGTGACGATGATGATGTTCCACCGACGCAGGGCTTCGCCTAAGCTCCGCAACGGTATTATCGAGGTGTAATATGGTGGAGGGGGGCACCGCACACGGCTAAGAGATCTCAAGGATCAATTGTTGTGTCTCTGGGGTGCCCCCCTGCCCCCGTATATAAAGGATCAAGGGAGGAGGAGGCCGGCCCTAGGAGGGGGCGCACCAAGTGTGGAGTCCTACTAGGACTCCCTAGTCCTAGTAGGATTCCACCTCCCATATGGAATAGGAAAAGAGGAAGGGAAAAAGAGAAGGAAGGAAGGGGGCGCCCCCTTCCCTAGTCCAATTCGGACCAGACCAAGGGGAGGGGTGCGGCCACCCTTGAGGCCCTTTTTCTTCTTTCCCGTATGGCCCAATAAGGCCCAATATGTATTCCCGTAACTCTCCGGTACTCCGAAAAATAGCTGAATCACTCGGAACCTTTCCGAAGTCCGAATATAGTCGTCCAATATATCGATCTTTACGTCTCGGCCATTTCGAGACTCCTCGTCATGTCCCCGATCTTATCCGGGACTCCGAACTCCTTCGGTGCATCAACATACATAAACTCATAATAAAACTGTCATCGTAACTTTAAGCGTGCGGACCCTACGGGTTCGAGAACTATGTAGACATGACCGAGACACGTCTCCGGTCAATAACCAATAGCGGGACCTGGATGCCCATATTGGCTCCCACATATTCTACGAAGATCTTTATCGGTCAGACCGCATAACAACATACGTTGTTCCCTTTGTCATCAGTATGTTAGTTGCTCGAGATTCGATCGTCGGTATCTCAATACCTAGTTCAATCTCGTTACCGGCAAGTCTCTTTACTCGTTCCGTAATACATCATCCTGCAACTAGCTCATTAGTTGCAATGCTTGCAAGGCTTATAGTGATGTGCATTACCGAGTGGGCCCAGAGATACCTCTCCGACAATCGGAGTGACAAATCCTAATCTCGAAATACGCCAACCCAACAAGTACCATTGGAGACACCTGTAGAGCACCTTTATAATCACCCATTTACGTTGTGACGTTTGGTAGCACACAAAGTGTTCCTCCGGTAAACGGGAGTTGCATAATCTCATAGTCATTGGAACATGTATAAGTCATGAAGAAAGCAATAGCAACATACTAAACGATCGGGTGCTAAGCTAAAGGAATGGGTCAAGTCAATCACGTCATTCTCCTAATGAGGTGATCCCGTTAATCAAATGACAACTCATGTCTATGGTTAGGAAACATAACCATCTTTGATTAACGAGCTAGTCAAGTAGAGGCATACTAGTGACACTCTGTTTGTTTATGTATTCACACATGTATTATGTTTCCGGTTAATACAATTCTAGCATGAATAATAAACATTTATCATGATATAAGGAAATAAATAATACTTTATTATTGCCTCTAGGGCATATTTCCTTCAGTCTCCCACTTGCACTAGAGTCAATAATCTAGTTCACATCGCCAAGTGATTTAACATCAATAATTCACATCATCATGTGATTAACACCCATAGTTCACATCTCTATGTGACCAACACTCAAAGGGTTTACTAGAGTCAATAATCTAGTTCACATCGCTATGTGATTAACACCCAAAGAGTACCAAGGTGTGATCATGTTTTGATTGTGAGATAATTTTAGTTCAACGGATCTGTCACATTCAGATCCGTAAGTATTTTGCAAATTTCTATGTCTACAATGCTCTGCACGGAGCTACTCTAGCTAATTGCTCCCACTTTCAATATATATCTAGACCGAGACTTAGAGTCATCTAGATTTAGTGTCAAAACTTGCATCGACGTAACCCTTTACGACGAACCTTTTGTCACTTCCATAATCGAGAAACATTTCCTTATTCCACTAAGGATAATTTTGACCGCTGTCCAGTGATCTACTCCTAGATCACTATTGTACTCCCTTGCCAAAATCAGTGTAGGGTATACAATAGATCTGGTACACAGCATGGCATACTTTCTAGAACCTATGGCCAAGGCATAGGGAATGACTTTCATTCTCTTTCTATCTTTTGCCGTGGTCGGGCTTTGAGTCTTTACTCAATTTCACACCTTGTAACACAGGCAAGAACTCTTTCTTTGACTGTTCTATTTTGAACTATTTCAAAATCTTGTTAAGGTATGTACTCATTGAAAAACTTATCAAGTGTCTTCATCTATCTCTATAGATCTTGATGCTCAATATGTAAGCAGCTTCACCGAGGTCTTTCTTTGAAAAACTCATTTCAAAACACTCCTTTATGCTTTACAGAATAATTCTACATTATTTCCGATCAACAATATGTTATTCACATATACTTATCAGAAATGTTGTAGTGCTCCCACTCACTTTCTTGTAAATACAGGCTTCACCGCAAGTCTGTATAAAACTATATCCTTTGATCAACTTATCAAAGCATATATTCCAACTCCGAGATGCTTGCACCAGTCCATAGATGGATCGCTGGAGCTTGCATATTTTGTTAGCACCTTTAGGATTGACAAAACCTTCTGGTTGCATCATATACAACTCTTCTTTAATAAATCCATTAAGGAATGCAGTTTTGTTTATCCATTTGCCAGATTTCATAAAATGCGGCAATTGCTAACATGATTCGGACAGACTTAAGCATCGCTACGGGTGAGAAGGTCTCATCGTAGTCAATCCCTTGAACTTGTCGAAAACCTTTCTCAACAAGTCGAGCTTTATAGACAGTAACATTACCGCCAGCGTCAGTCTTCTTCTTGAAGATCCATTTATTTTCAATGGCTTGCCGATCATCGGGCAAGTCAACCAAAGTCCACACTTTGTTCTCATACATGGATCTCATCTCAGATTTCATGGCCTCAAGCCATTTTGCGGAATGTGGGCTCACCATCGCTTCTTCATAGTTCGTAGGTTCGTCATGGTCTAGTAACATAACCTCCAGAACAGGATTACCGTACCACTCTGGTGCGGATCTTACTTTGGTTTACCTACGAGGTTTGGTAGTAACTTGATCTGAAGTTACATGATCATCATCATTAACTTCCTCACTAATTGGTGTAGGAGTCACAGGAACAGATTTCTGTGATGAACTACTTTCCAATAAGGGAGCAGGTACAGTTACCTCATTAAGTTCTACTTTCCTCCTACTCACTTCTTTCAAGAGAAAACTCCTTCTCTAGAAAGGATCCATTCTTAGCAACGAATGTCTTGCCTTTGATTTGTGATAGAAGTTGTACCCAACTGTCTCCTTTGGGTATCCTATGAAGACACATTTCTCCGATTTGGGTTTGATCTTATCAGGATGAAACTTTTTCATATGAGCATCGTAACCCCAAACTTTAAGAAACGACAACTTTGGTTTCTTGCCAAACCACAGTTCATAAGGCGTCGTCTCAACGAATTTTGATGGTGCCCTATTTAACGTGAATGTAGCTGTCTCTAATGCATAACCCCAAAACGATAGTGGTAAATTGGTAAGAGACATCATAGATTGCACTATATCCAATAAAGTACGGTTATGACGTTCGGACACACCATTATGCTGTGGTGTTCCAGGTGGCATAAATTTGTGAAACTATTCCACATTTTTTTAATTGAAGACCAAACTCATAACTCAAATATTTGTCTCCGTGATCAGATCGTAGAAACTTTATTTTCTTGTTACGATGATTTTCTACTTCACTCTGAAATTATATGAACTTTTCAAATGTTTCAGACTTATGTTTCATCAAGTAGATATACCCATATCTGCTCGAATCATCTGTGAAGGTGAGAAAATAACGATATCCGCCACGAGCCTCAATATTCATTGGACCACATACATCTGTATGTATGACTTCCAACAAATCTGTTGCTCTCTCCATAGTTCCGGAGAACGGCGTTTTAGTCATCTTGCCCATGAGGCATGGTTCGCAAGCATCAAGTGATTCATAATCAATTGATTCCAAAATCCCATCAGTATGGAGTTTCTTCACGCGCTTTACACCAATATGACCTAAACGGCAGTGCCACAAATAAGTTGCACTATCATTATTAACTTTGCATCTTTTGGCTTCAATATTATGAATATGACCTAAACGGCAGTGCCACAAAGAATATCCGAGATTGAAGAAGAAGCACGGCTTCCGTTGGATGGACATCCAACGGCCACTGCTGCTAGAACCGTGTGTTGACTATAAGTTGACAAAGCCTTGCATACGCGTCAACTCTCTTTTTTTTAGGGGACGCGTCAACTTAGTAAGGCCACAAGTGTGTGGCAGAGAACTTATAGCCCATTTGAGATTTGTAACATGTGCAGCCAATGTTTGAATTCTAATGGAATTTACTACAGCACATTTACAGTTTGTTAGAAGTACAACCCATTTCAACCAACCGTTCAAAACAGAATTCAATAAAATTTCCCACATTTTGATGGGATCGGAAATATTTTTATCCCGAAATTTCTAGTCAGATTAAATACAATTTCAATATAAATTTATATTACGTAAAGATACGCTCGCAACAATTAATGAAATTAAAATTTTCAATATCCAAAAATAATATTTTATAAAGTAATTACATGTTTGGTGCATTTTTTATAGTTACTACCCAGTTTTTACAATTACATCCCATTTATTATTTCTTAAAGCCCATTTTCTTGTTAAGCCTAATGCATCCCTCCTAGGAAAGATTTGCAGCCCAGCGGGGTGGAGAATAACAACTTGGCCTTGCCTGGGTATTCCTAAAAAAAGTATAGTTGGGCTAGCCATTTTTAGCTTGAAAAAAATTAATATCTGGGTTGGATATCTGGCCTGGGCTAGACGGGCCACAGCCCGCCCAGTTAATATCTGCAGCGATGTTTTCATTGTTGTTCAGAGGAGAAAAATTAATATCTGGGCTAAACATCGCTCAAGAAAAACTCTGCAGTGCTCACACCTCAAAAACACAAATACTGCTCGAGCTGCTTGGTCCCAGCTGTCGGCCGCTTCTTGTGCAATTCTCTCGTTTATTGACTACATAGGTTGACAATGGTGTGGGACCGTAATGTCAAGAAACCAGGAGGAAGCAAAAAAACTTACAGTTTTATATACTAATAAGGAGGCACTTGCGTACGTGTGGCTATGGCCCTGGTGGGCCCCCACTGTCATCCTCTCCAAGTAAAGTCATCTCCTCATCCTCATGTCCGTTGACCATGTTGACAACGCGAGACGGCGGCACCACAGCGAGCGCAACAACTCGAAGGACGACGGAGAGGGCCTCGCAGGCCCTACGGATGGTCTGATACAGCGCCAACTGCTCATTCAGAAAGCCAGTATCATAGGGCCACATGTCCGCAACGGCATTGTCGTTCGCTTGTTCACCGGTGCTCGTTGAGGAGACGGATGTTGCAGCACAGGTCCTCCTGTGCTGGTAGCTCTTCCGCCATTAGGGCGTCGAAGTGCGGCCGCACCTGCTCTATGGTGAACACGGCATGAACCGGCTTGGACAGTGGCGCCGGCTCCTGGTCGGAAGCTACGTCCATCGTCTGATTGTCGTCGCTCAGCTCGGCGAGCTAGCTGGCGAGCGAGCATGTCCGGCTGCTGGACCGACCCGCTGCCAAGCACGAGTCTGACTGCCCTGGCCCACCCAGACCGCCTCCCTCGCCCGCTGATGACCCACAAGTATAGGGGATCTATCATAGTCCTTTCGATAAGTAAGAGTGTCGAACCCAACGAGGAGCAGAAGGAAATGACAAGCGGTTTTCAGCAAAGTATTCTCTGCAAGCACTGAAATTATAGGTAACAGATAGTTTTGTGATAAGGTAATTTGTAACGGGCAATAAGTAACAAGTATAAATAAAGTGCAGCAAGATGGCCCAATCCTTTTTGTAGCAAAGGACAAGCCTAGACAAACTCTTATATAGAGAAAAGCGCTCCCGAGGACACATGGGAATTATCGTCAAGCTAGTTTTCATCACGCTCATATGATTCGCGTTCGGTACTTTGATAATTTGATATGTGGGTGGACCGGTGCTTGGGTGCTGTCCTTACTTGGACAAGCATCCCACTTATGATTTACTCCTATTGCAAGCATCCGCAACTACAAAAGAAGTATTAAGGTAAACCTAACCATAGCATGAAACATATGGATCCAAATCAGCCCCTTACGAAGCAACGCATAAACTAGGGTTTAAGCTTCTATCACTCTAGCAACCCATCATCTACTTATTACTTCCCAATGCCTTCCTCTAGGCCCAAATAATGGTGAAGTTTCATGTAGTCGACGTTCACATAACACCACTAGAGGAAAGACAACATACATCTCATCAAAATATCGAACGAATACCAAATTCACATGACTACTTATAGCAAGACTTCTCCCATGTCCTCAGGAACAAACGTAACTACTCACAAATCATATTCATGTTCATAATCAGAGGGGTATTAATATGCATATAGGATCTGAACATATGATCTTCCACCAAATAAACCAACTAGCATCAACTACAAAGAGTAATCAACACTACTAGCAACCCACAGGTACCAATCTGAGGCTTTGGGACAAAGATTGGATACAAGTGATGAACTAGGGTTTGAGAGGAGATGGTGCTGGTGAAGATGTTGATGGAGAATGACCGTCCTCCGATGAGAGGATCGTTGGCAATGACGATGGCGATGATTTCCCCCTCCCGGAGGGAAGTTTCCCCAGCAGAACAGCTCTGCCGGAGCCCTAGATTGGTTCCCCCAAGGTTGCGCCTCGTGGCGGTGGAGTTTCTTCCCGAAAGCTTGCTTATGATTTTTTCTCGGACGAAAGACTTCATATAGCAGAAGATGGGCACCGAAGGCCTGCCAAGGGGCCCACGAGGTAGGGGGCGCGCCCAGGGGGGTAGGGCGCGCCTCCCACCCTCATGGCCAGGGTGTGGGCCCCCTCTGGTATTTTCTTCGGCCAGTATTTTTTATTAATTCCAAAAATGACTTCCGTGAAGTTTCAGGACTTTTGGAGCTGTGCAGAATAGGTCTCTAATATTTGCTCCTTTTCCAGCCCAGAATCCCAGCTGCCGGCATTCTCCCTCTTCATGTAAACCTTGTAAAATAAGAGAATAGGCATAAGTATTGTGACATAACGTGTAATAACATCCCATAATGCAATAAATATCGATATAAAAGCATGATGCAAAATGGACGTATCAACTCCCCCAAGCTTAGACCTCGCTTGTCCTCAAGCGGAAGCCGATAACGATAAATATGTCCACATGTTTAGAGATAGAGGTGTCGATAAAATAAAATACGGACATGAGGGCATCATGATCATTCTTATAACAACAACATATATGGATATTGTCATATGATTTCTTATGCTCAAGTAATAATCTATTCACAATGTCAAGTATGAATCAGAAACTTCATTGAGAACCAACAAACTATAATCTCAGTCATTGAAGCAATTGCAATTTATCATAACATCGGAAAGAGTCATATAAGAGCTTTTCAGCAAGTCCACATACTCAACTATCATTTAGTCTTTCACAATTGCTAACACTCACGCAATACTTGTGGTTACGGAGTTTTAATCGGACACAGAGAAAGATAGGGGTTTATAGTTTCGCCTTCCAACCATTTTACCTCAAGGGTAATGTCAACAATAATAACTCATGCTAACTTACATCCAATTAGATATATATATATCAGGATCCTTCCAACACAATGTGCTTGCCAAAGGATAAAATGTAAAAGGAAAGGTGAAGATCACCATGACTCTTGCATAAGGTAAAGATAAAAGTAAAAGATAGGCCCTTCGCAGAGGGGAGCAGAGGTTGTCATGTGCTTTTGGTTGGATGCACGAAATCTTAATGCAAAAGAACGTCACTTTATATTGCCACTTGTGATGTGGACCTTTATTATGCAGTCTGTCGCTTTTATTTCTTCCACATCACAAGATCGTATAAAGCTTATTTTCTCCACACTAATAAGTCATACATATTTAAAGAGCAATTTTTATAGCATGCAACAATGACAACTTATTTGAAGGATCTTACTCAATCCATAGGTAGATATGGTGTACTCTCATGGCAAAACTGGGTTTAAGGGTATTGTAAGCACAAGTAGTATCTCTACTTGGTGCAAAGAATTGGCTAGCATGAGGGAGAAAGGCAAGCTCAACATGTTGGATGATCCATGACAATATACTTTATTTCGGATATAAGAAAACATAACCCATTACGTTGTCTTCCTTGTGCAACCTCAACTCTTTAGCATCTCATATTTTAATGAGTGCTCACAATCATAAAAGATGTCCAAGATAGTATATTTATATGTGAAACCTCTCTTTCTTTATTACTTCATATTAATTGCAACGATGACCAAAACTATGTTTGTCAACTCTCGACAACTTTTAATCATCATACTCTCTATATGTGAAGTCATTACCCTCCATAAGATCAATATGATCCCTTCGTTTCTTTTTATTCTTTCTCTTTTCTTTTATTCCCTCAAGATCATAGCAAAATAATCAAGCCCTTAACTCAACACTAATCTTTATTATATAACTCACGGACTCCATTACATAGAGGGATCATAAAGCAAAACTCAAAGCTAAATCATACAAAAACTTTATTCTACTAGATTAAGATATTACCAAAAGGATCGAACTAAGAAAAAGGGTAAATATAGGAGTGTGATGGTGATACGATACCAGGGCACCTCCCCCAAGCTTGGCAGTGGCCAAGGGGAGTGCCCATACCCATGTGATTATATCTCTTTCTTCGGAGGTGAGGAAGATGGTGGTGATGATGATAATTGTGCCTTGAGCTTTTTCATATTGTAATTGAGAAGGGCAATTTCCTCCTGTAGATCATCGATCTCCGATTCCAGCTTCAAAATTTTGTCACATAGATCTCCTTTGATTTTCTGCCGAAAACGAGAAGGAATAGATCGGTTGTTAGTTAGTTTAGCTCTCTTAGGGAGACTAGATTTCTTGAACTTCACGTGCATATCCCCAGGTTGAGGTAGAGGGACATCCTCCTCCTCCGAACTTGAATCATTGATCCTCATCAAATGAACATCCTCCTCCTCATCTGTAGTTCGACCACAAGGAGATAGATCCCCATAGGTCTTTGGGTCAGCAATGAGGTGTGAGATATAGCTCTCTCCGTCGGAATCCTGAGAAAACATCTTGCTCTAATCTGCGGCAGAGACAGCACGAAACAAAGACAGAGGATATTTGCGTGATACGGTGGTCAAAACCTTCGGGAGATTATATAATGAATTTTTACCAACCAAAAGAAGTATCGTGCAAGAAAGCGGAGTCCAGAGAGAGCATGAGGTGCCCACGAGGCAGGGGGCGCGCCAAGGGGGTAGGGCGCGCCTCCCACCCTCGCGGATGCCTCGTGTCCTTCCCGGACTGCTTCTTATTTTCCTATTTTCTTAAATATTCCCAAACGGAGAAAAATTGCCATTAGAAATGTTTTGGAGTCGGTTTACTTATCATACCACATACCTATTCCTTTTCAGAGTCTGAAACGTTCTGGAAAGTGTCTCTTATGTATTCCTCCGGTGTTACGGTTTCAATAATGTTAGTATCAACATTTATAGGATTACCTGAGATATAATGTTTGATTCTTTGACCGTTCACCACCTTCGGATTTGTGCCTTCGAAGTTGTTGATTTTTATGGCACCGGAACGATAGACCTCCTCGATAACGTAAGGGCCTTCCCATTTAGAGAGAAGTTTTCCTGCAAAAAATCTTAAACGAGAGTTGAATAGCAACACATAGTCACCTACATTAAACTCACGCTTTTGTATCCTTTTGTCATGCCATCTTTTAACTTTTTCTTTAAACAGTTTGGCATTCTCATAGGCCTGGGTTCTCCATTCATCAAGTGAGCTAATGTCAAATAACCTCTTCTCACCGGCAAGTTTGAAATCATAATTGAGCTCTTTAATGGCCCAATATGCCTTATGTTCTAGTTCGAGAGGTAAGTGACATGCTTTTCCATAAACCATTTTATACGGAGACATACCCATAGGATTTTTATATGCAGTTCTATAGGCCCATAATGCATCATCAAGTTTCTTGGACCAATTCTTTCTAGATCTATTAACAGTCTTTTGCAAAATTAATTTGAGCTCTCTATTGCTCAATTCTACTTGACCACTAGACTGTGGGTGATAAGGAGATGCAATTCTATGATTAACATCATACTTAGCAAGCATTTTACGAAAAGCACCATGAATAAAGTGTGAACCACCATCAGTCATTAAATATCTAGGGACTCCAAACCTCGGAAAAATAACTTCTTTAAGCATCTTAATAGAGTGTTATGATCAGCACTACTAGTTGGAATAGCTTCTACCCACTTAGTAACGTAATCAACAGCAACTAAAATATGTGTATACCCATTAGAGGAAGGAAACGGTCCCATATAATCAAAGCCCCAAACATCAAATGGTTCAATAACAAGTGAATAATTCATAGGCATTTCCTGACGTCTACTAATATTACCAATTCTTTGACATTCATCACAAGATAAGACAAACTTACGGGCATCCTTGAAGAGAGTAGGCCAATAAAAACCGGATTGCAATACCTTATGTGCAGTTCTATCTCCAGCGTGGTGTCCTCCATAAGCTTCGGAGTGACACTTGCGTAGGATCTGTTCCTGTTCATGCTCAGGTATACAACGTCTAATAACACCATCTACTCCTTCTTTATAAAGATGTGGGTCATCCCAGAAGTAATGTCTTAAATCATAGAAAAACTTTTTCTTTTGCTGGTATGTGAAACTAGGTGGTATAAATTTAGCAACAATGTAATTAGCATAATCAGCATACCATGGAGCAGTACGAGAAGCATTTATGACAGCTAATTGTTCATCAGGAAAGCTATCATCAATAGGTAGTGGGTCATCAAGAACATTCTCTAACCTAGACAAGTTGTCTGCAACGGGGTTCTCAGCTCCCTTTCTATCAATAATATGCAAATCAAATTCTTGTAGCAAGAGAACCCATCTAATAAGTCTAGGTTTAGCATCTTTCTTTTCCATAAGATATTTAATAGCAGCATGATCAGTGTGAATAGTTACTTTAGAATCAACAATATAAGGTCCGAACTTATCACAAGCAAATACAACTGCTAAGAATTCCTTTTCAGTAGTAGCCTAATTTCTCTGGGCATTGTCTAGAGTTTTACTAGCATATTGAATGACATTTAATTTCTTATCAACTCTTTGTCCTAGAACAGCACCTACAACATAATCACTAGCATCACACATAATTTCGAACGGTAAATTCCAATCAGGTGGCTGAACAATAGGTGCAGAAATCAATGCTTTCTTAAGTATTTCAAATGCTTCTACACAATCATCATCAAAGACAAAAGGTATATCTTTTTGTAATAGATTAGTCAGAGGCCGAGAAATTTTTGAAAAGTCCTTAATGAACCTCCTATAAAAACCAACATGGCCAAGGAAACTTCTTATAACTTTGATGTCCTTGGGACACGGCATCTTTTCAATAGCATCAACTTTAGCTTTATCAACTTCAATACCTCTTTCAGAAATTTTATGCCCCAAGACAATACCTTCATTAACCATAAAGTGGCATTTTTTCCCAATTCAAGACAAGGTTAGTTTCTTCACATCTCTGCAAAACTTGATCAAGGTTGCTCAAGCAATCATCAAAAGAGGATCCATAAACAGAGAAATCGTCAATGAAAATCTCACAAATCTTTTCACAAAAGTCAAAGAATATAGCCATCATGCATCTTTGAAAGGTAGCAGGTGCATTACATAAACCAAAAGGCATATGTCTATAAGCAAAGGTACTGAAAGGGCAAGTAAAAGTGGTCTTTTCTTGATCCTCAGCTGACACAGGTATTTGAGAGAAACCAGAGTAACCATCTAGAAAGCAAAAATGTGTATGTTTGGATAATCTTTCTAGCATTTGATCAATGAAAGGCAAAGGGTAATGATCTTTTTAGTAGCTTTATTTAATTTGCGGAAATCAATTACCATCCTATAACCTGTAATAATTCTTTGCGGAATCAATTCATCTTTATCATTAGGAACGACAGTAATACCTCCCTTCTTAGGGACACAATGGACAGGACTTACCCACTGACTATCAGCAACGGGATAAATTATACCTGCCTCAAGGAGCTTTAATATTTCCTTTCTTACCACTTCTTTCATCTTAGGATTTAGCCGTTGTTGGTGATCAATAACTGGTTTAGCGTCTTTCTCCAAATTTATTTTGTGTTGACATAGAGTGGGACTAATGCCCTTAAGATCATCAAGAGTATATCCAATAGCAGCACAGTGCTTCTTCGGAGTTTTCAATAGTTTCTCTTCTTCATGCTCTGAAAGGTTAGCACTAATAATAACAGGATATATCTTCTTTTCATCAAGATAAGCATATTTAAGAGTATCAGGCAATGGTTTAAGCTCAAACACGAGATCACCCTTGGGTGGGGGAGGATCCCCTAGGATTTCAACATGCAAGTTGTGTTTTAGAATAGGTCCCTGTTTAAAGAATACTTCATCTATTTCCCTTCTTTCATTCATAAACATATCATTTTCATGGTCAAGCAAATATTGATCTAAAGGATCATTAGGAGGCACAGGAATAGAAGCAAGACCAATAATTTCATCCTTACTAGGCAATTCCTCATCACGGGGTTGTCTACGAAATTTAGAAAAATTAAACTCATGAGACATATCACCCAAACCAATAGTAACAACATCCTTTTGCAGTCTATCTTAGCATTAACAGTGTTCAAGAAGGGTCTACCAAATATAATGGGACAAAAGCTATCTTGTGGGGAACCAAGAACAAGAAAATCAGCAGGATATTTAACCTTCCCACACAAGACGTCAACATCTCTAACAATCCCAATCGGTGAAATAGTATCTCTATTGGCAAGTTTAATTGTAACATCTATATCTTCTATCTCAGCAGGTGCAATATCATGCATAATTTCTTTGTATAAGGCATGAGGTATTGCACTAGCACTAGCAGCCATATCACATAAGCCATGATAATAATGATCTCCTATTTTAATAGAAATAACAGGCATGCCTACAACAGGTTTATGTTTATCTTTAGCACCAGGCTTAGCAATTCTAGCAGTTTCCTCATAGAAATAAATAACATGCCCATCAATATTATCAGCCAAGAGATCTTTAACCATAGCAATATTAGGTTCAACTTTAACTTGCTCAGGGGGTTTGTGTGTCCTAATATTACTTTTGTTGACTACAGTTGAAGCTTTAGCATGATCCTTTATTCTAACAGGGAAAGGTGGTTTCTCAACATAAGCCACAGGAACAATAGGATCATTATAAGTGATCGTCTTTTCTTCAACTTTAATAGGTGCAACTACTTTTACTTCTATGGGAGGATTATATTTAAACCACTTCTCCTTAGGGAGATCAACATGAGTAGCAAAGGATTCACAGAAAGAAGCTACTATCTCAGAGTCAAGTCCATATTTAGTGCTAAATTCACGGAAAGCATCGGTATCCATAAAAGATTTAACACAATCAAACTTAGGTGTTATACCTGACTCCTTACCTTCGTCGAGGTCCCAATCTTCAGAGTTGCGTTTAATTCTTTCAATAAATCCCATTTGAATTCAATAGTCTTCATCATAAAGGAGCTAGTACAAGAAGTATCGAGCATGGATTGATTATTACGAGAAAGCCGAGCATAAAAATTCTGAATAATCATTTCTCTTGAGAGATCATGATTGGGGCATGAATATAACATTGACTTAAGCCTCCCCCAAGCTTGAGCGATGCTTTCTCCTTCGCGAGGCCAAAAATTATATATATAATTACGATCACGATGAACAAGATGCATAGGATAAAACTTCTGATGAAATTCCAATTTCAATCATTTGTAGTTCCATGATACCATATCATCACATAGCCTATACCATGTCAATGCATCTCCCTTCAAAGATAAAGGGAAGACCTTCTTCTTGATAACATCATCGGGCATACCTGCAAGCTTAAATAATCCACAAACTTCATCCACATAGATTAAGTGTAAATCGGGATGCAATGTTCCATCTCCTGTAAAAGGATTAGCTAGCAGTTTCTCTATCATACCTGAAGGAATTTCAAAGTAAACATTTTCGGTAGGTTCAGTAGGTTGAGGAGCAACTATTTGCTCTACTGGTCGGGGTGAAGATACCCCGAACAAGCCCCTCAAAGGATTACATTCCATAGTAGCAAGTGACAGTAAATTTAGCACACTGTATAAATTTTTCCCTTACCAAAGGCGCTTCACTCCCCGGCAACGGCGCCAGAAAAGAGTCTTGATGACCCACAAGTATAGGGGATCTATCGTAGTCCTTTCGATAAGTAAGAGTGTCGAACCCAACGAGGAGCAGAAGGAAATGACAAGCGGTTTTCAGCAAGGCATTCTCTGCAAGCACTGAAATTATAGGTAATAGATAGTTTTGTGATAAGGTAATTTGTAACGGGCAACAAGTAACAAGTGTAAATAAAGTGCAGCAAGATGGCCCAATCCTTTTTGTAGCAAAGGACAAGCCTGGACAAACTCTTATATAGAGAAAAGCGCTCCCGAGGACACATGGGAATTATCGTCAAGCTAGTTTTCATCACGCTCATATGATTCGTGTTTGGTACTTTAATAATTTGTTATGTGGGTGGACCAGTGCTTGGGTGCTGTCCTTACTTGGACAAGCATCCCACTTATGATTAACTCCTATTGCAAGCATCCGCAACTACAAAAGAAGTATTAAGGAAAACCTAACCATAGCATGAAACATATGGATCCAAATCAGCCCCTTACGAAGCAACGCATAAACTAGGGTTTAAGCTTCTATCACTCTAGAAACCCATCATCTACTTATTACTTCCCAATGCCTTCCTCTAGGCCCAAATAATGGTGAAGTCTCATGTAGTCGACGTTCACATAACACCACTAGAGGAAAGACAACACACATCTCATCAAAATATCGAACGAATACCAAATTCACATGACTACTTATAGCAAGACTTCTCCCATGTCCTCAGGAACAAACGTAACTACTCACAAATCATATTCATGTTCATAATCAGAGGGGTATTAATATGCATATAGGATCTGAACATATGCTCTTCCACCAAATAAACCAACTAGCATCAACTACAAAGAGTAATCAACACTATTAGCAACCCACAGGTACCAATCTGAGGCTTTGGGACAAAGATTGGATACAAGAGATGAACTAGGGTTTGAGAGGAGATGGTGCTGGTGAAGATGTTGATGGAGATTGACCCTCCTCCGATGAGAGGATTGTTGGCGATGACGATGGCGATGATTTCCCCCTCCCGGAGGGAAGTTTCCCTGGCAGAACAGCTCTGCCGGAGCCCTAGATTGATTCCGCCAAGGTTGTGCCTCGTGGCGGCGGAGTTTCTTCCCGAAAGCTTGCTTATGATTTTTTCTCGGACGAAAGACTTCATATAGCAGAAGATGGGCACCGGAGGCCTGCCAGGGGGCCCACAAGGCAGGGGGCGCGCCTCCCACCCTCGTGGCTAGGGTGTGGGCCCCCTCTGGTATTTTCTTCGCCCAGTATTTTTTATTAATTCCAAAAATGACTCCCGTGAGTTTCAGGACTTTTGGAGCTGTGTAGAATAGGTCTCTAATATTTGCTCTTTTTCCAGCCCAGAATCCCAGCTGCCGGCATTCTAACCTTGTAAAATAAGAGAGAATAGGCATAAGTATTGTGACATAACGTGTAATAACAGCCCATAATGCAATAAATATTGATATAAAAGCATGATGCAAAATGGACGTATCACCCGCGCGCGCTTTCCGCCCGAAACGGTCAGCGCCGCCTGCCCCGCTTCCCGGTGCAGGCGATTGCTCCGCCTTCAAACGACACAAGTGTCGTCTGCCCGTCCTTCTGCCGCCCACATTAATGATACGCGGTTGCCGAGGCGGCTACTCCGGCGCCACACGTCCGTCCCTCCGCCGCCCACCATTGCTATATAAACTGCTGCGCCGGCCATAGCCGCATTCGTTCCCTTTCTTCTGACCACACCACTACTGCCCACCATGGCTTCCTCACGCTCCAGCGCTCTTCGGGACGGGCGAACGACGGACCACAAGGAGATGGCAGCCATTGCTGCCGTCTGGCTGGCCGGCAGGCAGCCGGAGGACGACGACGTCCCAATGGAGAACATGGTAGTCGATGATCCGGCGCCAACCCCCTCCTCCGTGCCATTCTCGCTGGTGCATTGCACCATGACCATCGGCGAGGCCCGTGCCCAATATATGGACACGGTGAGGCAGAAGCATGAGGAGCAGTTCCGGGAGGCGCAGACCGACGCCGCCTACAACCACCATATCCTCTAGGAGCACCTGCAGGCAGAGGAGCAGATCGCCGCGGAGCGGGCGGAGCAGGAGCCGCTGATCGACTCATACCGCTCCGCCCGCGAGGGCCGCCTCGAGCGCTGGCGGTACCGCATGCGGGTGGCGGAGGCTACGGCCGCCTACAAAGAGGGCGATGAAGCGGGCGAGGCACTGTTTGGCGAGACCGAGGACGAGGCAAAGGACAATGCCAGCTCCGACGAGTCCCCGCCCCGCTGGCGTCGACGAGGCCCCGCGGCGCCAACAACGAGGCAGAGGACACCGCCGGCTCCGCCGAGGCCCCACCCTGCCGGCAACTAGGGGGAGGATTTCCCCCGCTCCGCCGAGGCACCGCCCGCCGGCAACGAGATAGAGGACATCGCCGGCTCCGCTGAGGCCCCGCCCCGCTGCCAGCGAGGCCGCGCCACACAGAAAACGAGGAAGAGGAACACGGCAGGTCACTGCCGCTCGGGTCCAATTAAGGCCACCGCTGCTACCCTCCGGTTGAAGCCAAGCTTGGCGTGTTGACCACTGACGGCCGGTTAGCTTCTTGGCGGCGACGTGGAGTCGGAGAGCTATGTTGGAGAAGGACGCTGCTTCTACTTAACTGCTAGTGCAGTTGGCTGACTGACACATGGGCCCAATAGGCATCTGGGCCACATGTTAGTTACGCAACTGCACCTGCAGTTAAGTCACTGAAGCTTCTGTTCGGCACAGCCGGACACAGGTGGGTAGCTTCGGTTAATTAATTATACCTCCAGCGCACCCCTTTTTAGTTGAAGAATGTATGAAATGTAATGAAATCCGGCATGTTTATATGAAATCCGACCGTGTATGAATGAATTTATTTCAATTAGTTCGAATTCTTGTATCACTGGCATTGGATGAACATGCAAAACAATACGTACTAGCATTATTCCCAGGGTGATCACCTCGTTTGCAGCAGTTTCACATGTACTCCCTCCGGTCCTTTCTAGTCTGCATACAAGTTTTGTCTGCAGTCAAAGTATCTCTACTTTGAGCAATCTTATAGAAAAAAGTATTCACTTTCACAATGTGCGAAGTAAAAAGGAACAGAAGGAGTACAAAGAGTTTGAGCAACTTTTTAGCGTTCCTGTACATTGCAATCAAACACACAGGCATGGCAATTCATAGAGAACATTCAAAACAATCGATGATTATGCATCTCAGCGATTCACATGTCAGAGCCAATATTTACTTCACAACTAAAGAATAAAGAAAAAATGGATCGACGCTGCTGACAGCAAAGGGCGTCCCATTCGAAAATATCAAACGCATGTCTTCTTGCTAAAATCAATGAGCAAAATTTGACAAGGTTTTCCATTCCAAAATATCAAATGACTATGATTGTGGAATGGGCAGGGTTTGCCATCAGTTCGGACATTGACATGGCACCTCGTGCTAAATAAACCAGCTGTTCTTTTTGTGCAGTTCCACCAAAATCAACCAAATTCGCGCGTAGCTTGTATGATTTCGCCCTTATATGTTGCAACGCCTTGAACTTATCGGCACCTCCTCTCTTGTGGTGGAAATGAATGATTCGATGTATTCATGAACATTTTGTGCAGTTCCCATTGAAATCAAGCTGAGCACCCCTGTTTGCACAAATACAAAAAAAGTGATTAGTATAAAGCAAACTATACTATGAATTGACAGTTTAAACAGGCACCTACATGCTCCATGTAGAGCACACTTTTAGAAAAATGGAACTCACCAGAAAGAATCCTAGAACAACATTGTACTCGCGCATCACAGCAAGAAAATGGAGATTTCTCAGTCCTTCTGAGCTGAAATTAGTTTGGGTCTTGTGGGGAGTAATGTAGTAATCCTTCAACTGGTCCTTCTGATGAGAAGATAGACAGGGCTTCTTCATCCTGGCATAATCGGAACTAGTCACTTCACGTACTCCATATTCTTCTTCAGAGGAGGAGGATCCTGTTGTGCAAAGACAAGAGGACAACTAAATGCTAGCATCCCTGTTTGCTCGAAAAAAGGAAAGGAAATATTTAAAACAGCACAGATGAAGCACTTCTCAAGGACAATACCACTTTTTCATGACGGTATCTAAACAGTAGCACAACACCAATAGAGATGACAAAGCTCAATCATATGGATGAAATCAGTGGGCGAGTACCAACCTTTGTCAGGAGGCTTATTGTGTAGAGCATACAGATGAAGCACTTCTCTGGAACCATCTGTTGCTATCTACTGTGGGGGTCATGCTTACTATATACTCCTCGATTAGTTTAATGTTTCCAACATCTTCTTGTCCAGTTCCACTAAAATATATGGTATCTTCAAAGAAGATCCCTGTTTGCACAAGTAGAGATAATTACGTATTACATTAAGATTGACATCAAATCAGTGGCAAAACAATTGCTCGTTCCAGCAATAGCAATAAATTAAGATGCAAAACTATATCATTACTTGTGTCATCACAGTTCCAGTGCTTCATTACAGCACCGGGAGTTGATTTTTGTTTTTCTTCCGCTTGTTCTTCCCCTTCATCACTTGGTTCAGTAACAAACAAGCTCCGCCTTCAATGTAAGATTTGGCATGTCAATTAGGTTGCACAAGTATAGCACTAAACAATGACATTAATTTTCTGATGAAAGTGGCAGAATACAGGCCAACAGTTGTGAAATATCCTTATCTTACCTCAATGGGATATTATGGTGCACATACAGATTGGAAGTCTCGTCTCCATTTGTGCAGTTCACTAAAATCAAGCAACATTACCGTACAAGTAGCACAACATATGAAAGCACACTGCAGAATCATGTGAAAGAAGGCTAGTACTGACCTCTCATGACACGGAATTCAAACAACTCACAAGAAGAAGATCTGAACCAAATTTGCCAACACGGATAGGAAGTAAGATCTCCTCTTGTGCAGTTCCACTAAGATCATGGAATCAAGCAACGTTGTCAGTGTGACATTTTGGTTGAACTGCACAAAACACTCTTAAAACAAAAGTGTTTTGTGCAGTGCAACAAAAGGTCACAATGGCAACGAGGTGAAGTAGATAACCCTATTTACACAGAGGTGCAAAGGAAACAACTAGTGGTCAATAACGGTGGATGACACAGAAGCCAACAAAAAGAAGCATCTACCTTATCTAAATGGGAAAGAAAGCAAGACAGTAGCATTTCTCAAACGGTGGCATTGATTATATTAACAGAGAGATTATATTAACAATAAAATTCGTTAAACATGTAATTTGCTTTTAACTGTGGCATTGCATCAATTTTCCAGCGGCATTATTAGAGGGTGTTTGTTTACAGGGACATTTTGGTGGAGGGACTAAAAAAACTCCGTGTCAGTCCCATCTAAACCAAACAGGAGGGACTTTTAGGGACTAAAAGTGGGCATTTGGGACTAAAGAAAGAAGACCCCGAGGGAGAGTCTTTTTGGGACTTTTTCCAACAGTTGCCCCTGCCATGCATCGCACCTTGTCTCTATTAGTTCATTACTAGGGGTAACATGGTCTTTTAGCATGTCATTTAATAACCTCTAGTCCATGTTTAGTCCCTGGAACCAAGCAGGTAGGGACTAGGGAGTTTTTAACCAAACAGGGCCTTAGATTAACAACAACTAAAGAGTTGCACGGGACAGTGGACGCACCAGCACCATGTGCATCTACCGATGTACTGGGGTGATGCACAGTCTGTTGCAACAAAGAACAAACAACCAAGGAGCATATTTGTGTTGGTCCCAGTTTTGTTATCTTTAGACACCTTTCCCTATGTGAGCGCAGCAAATCTAGTCCTGCTCAAACTCTACAGCCTTGTCCCCCAAAACAAAAGATCAGTTCGTTACAGATGTGCGTACTGCGTTTGTCATTGTTTTCCCTTTTCGACCAACGTAGGTGCTGGATAGCCAGTCTGTACTAGTACTTTCCCCACTTCCTTTCCTCTTTGAACCATGTCCTAGATTTATGCTATACAACTTTCCCCACTACTTTCCCCCATTCCTTCCTCTTTGAACCACGTCTTAGATTCATGCGATACAACTTTCCCCACTACTTTCCCCCTTCCTTTCCTTTTTGAACCACGTCCTAGATTCATGCTATACAACTTTTCCCACTACTTTCCCCCATTCCTTTCCTCTTTGAACCACGTCCTAGATTCATGGTATACAACTTTCCCCACTACTTTCCTATTTGATCCAACACCTAGATTCGAGTGCAGAAGCGGGAAAAGCCCACATGCAGCTAGAGCAATGCATGTGGAATAAGTAAATTATACCTTAAGGTTCTTGGGGTGTGGTTCGGTGGGCGACCGGAGGCCGTTCGACCCAAACTATGTACGGCGGCGAAGAAGAAGGGGTCGGAGGCCCTCCCGCGCCGCCGCTGGGTGAAAGTGAACAGCTGCGCCGGTAGTGGATTCCCTCCCTCGTCGACGGCGACAGCTTTAAGCCTCCTTCCCTTCCCGGCGGACGGATCATGCCGGCTCTTTGACCAGCAGTGAGGGGAGAGAGAAAGGCCAATGAAGTCTTGTTTAGATCTGGAGAGGGTGAGAGAGTGTGAAGAGAGCAACTACAAGCAGACCAGCAGTGAGGGGAGAGAGAGAGGGGCCAACGAAGTCTTGTTTAGATCTGGAGAGGGTGAGAGAGTGTGAAGAGAGCAACTACAAGCGCTGAGGCTCCAGCATGTATATATATACTGGGGAGAGTGTGAAGAGTGCAAACCCTAGAAAACAAGCGCCGAGGCTGCAGCTTATACGTGATGAGGTGATTATACGGTCACTACGAGATTGTATAGCTCCGTATCCATCCATTTTGACCAGTCAAATAATCCTCCTGGCACGAATTATGCTCAAGTGTAGTTATCGAACCCGAGACCTCAAGTTTCATGAGCGAACAGACTAACCAGCTACACAACCCTCCCGTTATGTTCAACGAGAGGAAAATAACCTTTTATACATTCCTGCATTCGTGTGACAAGCATGCCGTGTTTTTTGTGTGTGTGGGATTCATTGGGATTTAAATCATAATCGTGTCATGTGGTTTTGGTGGTAAGACTATCCACAGTGGTGCAGAAATAATGCAGCCTTAGTCACCTTACCTCTCTCCATGTAGTACGTTGGGTCCCACCAGTCAGAGGGTGAAACAAAAAAATTAATAAGAAAAATTAAAAGCGCCAGCGGTGTATCTTACCTCACACATCTCGCTACTGCTTGGGAACACTGTCCAATTGATCCCTCTATTCTCTCACGTACTATTTTAAGTGAATCCTTATTATAACATGCACACAATTTTGGGCACTTGTATTTGACCTAAGTCAGTGTGCCACCGTATCTCGTACGACTCCCTCCGTCTAGGTGTAATAAGTCACGTTAGAAGGTGCAGCGGGACCAAGGTGCAAGCAGATTGGAGGAGAAGGAGAAACTTGACCGGTCATTCCTCCAATCAAAGCCCTGGTTTCTGTCTCTAAACGCAACAATTAATCCAAACAACTAAGAGATGCCGTTTTAGCTACCATGCAGGGCCACGTATTAACTCGCATGCAAGCCGACTTTGATTTCTTGACTGATCAACGCGTAGTTGCGGTCCATGCATTGGGTTTTCGGGGGAGATAAGAAGGCCGAGTAAGGAGCGTTTGGTTACATTGCTTAGGCTGGTCATAGTGGTGAGTAACTTGGACTAGTAACATGCATATGTTACTAGTCTATGTGACAACTACGCAAAGTTTGCTGTCGGAAGCAAGCCGATCTGGCTCTCCTGAGCTAGCAAGGTTTTTCTAGCCCACCCAAGCTAGCTGGCCCACAAAAGCTAACATATTTTAACAGTTCCAAATGCCTAACCTTGCCCGACTATGCTATAAGTTGTTCTTGCTAAGGATCCAAACGCTCCCTAAGTATCAACACTTGCTAGCAACGAGGCCAGGAGGGGATTGAGATGCGAAGTTAATGGACGACGCCTAAACATTTTGGGAATGTCTGATTTCTGTAAGATGACTTAACACCTAGACGGAGGGAGTACTACTCCTCAGTCCAGGTTTGATGGAATATTCGTCACCTCTTCTCTTCTTGTACGTAATCCATTTGTATCTCACTTCCTGTGGCTTCGCACTCGCACGATTTTCCTATTAATGAACCTGTGTGTGCATGTGCGTGTGCGTGTGTGCGATTAATAGCATGTGTGTGTTAGAGAGAGCGACAGATCGACCTACTCCTACAGAGAGATGGTGTGTAGTGTACGATTTTAGCCGCGAGAGTCGGTGCATCCCCTCGTTTCCGGGCGTCCGGTAGGGACAGGCGGACAGCTGCCACGCCCGCTCCTGACCAGCCTGGCCCACCCAAAGCCCCTCCATCGCCCGTGCGCGCTTCCCGCCCGAAACGGTCAGCACCGCTCCAAAGAATCGGTGCCGCATTCCTGCCCGGGCAGAGCGGACGCTACCTCTCACGGGCGCCTGCGTTGAAGGGAGAAGCGGATTCAAGACTGATGGTTGCTTCGTCCGTCCAACTTACTGCCGGGTCTATGTGATTTGACGGCTCATTGGTCATTATTACTAAGGTGGTAGGACTGCTGGATGTCCCACGCTTTCGGCGAAAGGAGGTACTACTATATTACAATTTTTCCATTCTTACGGCGGAGGAGTGCAAGAGCAGTGAAAACACGCAGGCTCAGTGATTACATGGCCCACCTCACACTATCACCATATTTTCTGGACACCGTGCGACACCTAACTCTTTACAATAACCTAGAAAACAAACAGGGAGGGACTTTTTAAGGAGTAGGGACTTTTTAGTTGGGACTAGAAAAAGTCCTAGGACTTATGAACCAAACGGGGCCTCAATATGGACTACATACGGAGCAAAATGAGTGAATCTACACTCTAAAATACGTATATATACATCAGTGTTTGGAGTATGTACTAGTAGTTCATATTGAAATCTACTCAAGGACATATATATTCCAAAAAATATGATAATCTCTCTAACCAAGGTAGTAGGGACGAGGAGTAAACGGAGGGAGTAGTAAAATTTTCTCCTCGTCCTGTGAGCCACCGCGCGCGTGGGCAAGGGAGCGGGCGTAAGGCGTACAGTACTACTACTACTAAGCAAGCTTCACCTCATCCTGTGAGCCACCGCGCCCGTGGGCGGGGGAGACGGCGTACTAAGCAAGCTTCTCCTCGTTCTGCGAGTTGACGGGACACATCAAAAGTACTCCAGTGTATAGAGACTTGCCTCTAAGGTAGGCCCCACATGGTTTGCCTCTTTTTTAACATAACGCGTCAAGTCGCAATTTGTTTGTTCACCCGTGGTAGACGATCCTCCCTCCATCAAGTGGACAACCAGTACACGTGTCAAATTACCATGTGGGCTGCCTTTTCGTACAGAAATGAGCTCCCCCGTGTACCCGCGCGGGTGTGGTTGGGAAAGAGACGGAAGTACGTGCGCCGTGCGTGCACCTCTTCTCTTCGTGCATGTCCCCCACCTACGTGGGTGTGTGTGAGAGATACAAACCTAGACAAGTGGCTTGTGCGTTCGTGAGTGTTTTTTGTTTGGGGGGGTGATTTCGTGAATGTATTTGTGGGAATATGTGTCGATGACATCTCAAACAAAATTTTGCATGCAATGTCGTCTGTGAAATGGAGGCCTATCCATATCATATATAGAGGGTCGGGCGATCCACGAGAAGAGAGGGAGGGGTCATAGATATCGATAGAGTCGAAGAGAGGATCAAGTGGGTGGGTACGAGATCGATGAAGAGAGCCATCGAAATTGTGTGTGTGTGTGTGTGTAAGTCAAAGATATAGGGCGACTGACCTACCGGAACGTCAGAGGGCATAGGTCAAGTTTGTGTGTGGCAGGGAGACATGACTAGAGCGCTCGATGTACCGGTGTGTGTGTGGGAGGGGGTGGGGGAGGGGTAGGCAGAGGCCTAACTATAGAGGTAGAACGACTCGTATATGTGTTGAGAAGGAGAGACCCAGCTATGTCTTGAGGGAGATCGGTCGACATCCATACATAACTGAAGGACGGGAAATAGGATGGGACAGAGAGAGAGAGAGAGGGAGGGAGAGGGGTAGAGTGCTGGATGGGTGATGGAGTTGCTTCTCGAAGATGGTGGGAGAGGCCTACTAGATAAACTGAGGGTGGAACTGCAATATTATCAATAAGAGTGGGAATGTGTTTCTGTGTGTGCCTGTGCATGATAGATCTGTCGGGACGCATACATGAAGCATCATGACTCGTACAACTACATCCGTACACCATCTAGACGACTGCGAATACTCTAAGACACTACTGATCTGCTGGTGCTGTGGTGTCCTCCCCTGAAGCGGTTCAGATCCCGAACTGACGTGGTTAACGGAAACCTCCGGCTTAAAGGTAACACGACGACGCTGCCTCGAGGGCTCTCCCTCGGGGGCAGGGGTAAGATGAAGCATCGGGGCTGCAGGGGTAGCAAGACGTGAGACCCACTCGGCAGGAGTACTGAGAGGGTTCACGGCCGGAACGCCTGTGCTACTCGGGGGAGTAACCGGTGAAATAGGGGAGCTAGAGCTAACTGGGACATAAGGGGTAAATCCCAGTGAGGATGGAGTAGTGGTGGATCTAGTAGTGACCAAGGTAGCGGCTAAAGCAGTACGGGCACGAGTCAGCTCTCGAGCCAGCTCGTGGATCATCAAATAGCTAGCAGTGATATGGCGAGCAAGATGGCTAGCAACACTATCAGACTCCGGGTTAACGAGAGGAAAACGGACACGACCGTTGTCGTGCAGAGATGGGTAATAATAGAATCCTGGGTGATGCTGCATTTGAACCTCGGTATAACGAAGCTCGACAAGGACCTCAAATGCGGCAAATTGGACAGCCTAAGAAGCGGTGGAGGCGTAACCGCTCCGAGAAGTGCGAGTGTAAGAGCCGGAATCCAAACTGGTGCGCAGAGTAACCACTGCGTGATACTCATACACTGAGTCTGCTAGACGCTCCCGGTACACACGGTAGACTGGTTCGTCTCCGTGAGGGTACAACCGACACCACACGTTGCGGAGAAGGTGCGGTGACGTGTATAGCATCAACTGCAACTGGCACGGATACGGCACCGGAGCCATCTACACTCACAACCATTAACAGGTTAGCATAAAAATAATAATCAAATGACTACAATGCAACAACCAGCTATAACTGCTACCGACACTCACATTTACTCATGTCTAGCGTCCAGTTAACACGTCGTAGTCTAGCGTGGCCTACAGTCAGCGTGGCTCTGATACCAACCATTGTGGCACCCCGGCTCAGAGCGACCGGTTTACCCTGCATTGCCAGCCCAGAGATCATGTCTTCTGGCAACACACAACATATTGGTACAGAAAACAACCGCTTTATTGATGCTAGCGGAACAGAGTTCATATTACAACAGTGGTCGAGGCCAAGCGGCACACTCGGTGCGGCGGAACAATATGTACATTATTTATTGAACATAAAGGGGCCTCGACTCGAACAACTACGTGGCAGCGGAATAACGTCATAGCGGAAGCTCCATATCACATGGACACTGATGTGGACACGATCTAGACTCGAACAACGCTCCTTTCCAACGAGACTTTCCTAAAATCTGGCATGACACGCCAGGTCAGTACATTGAATGTACTTGCAAGCTCACAACAAGCATAATCATAATGACAAACAATATCATGATATTTAACCAATTATTAATAATGCAACATTATATGTCAACATGCTGTGATCAAGCCCGAACGTCCCTCAGGACAGCTTACCAACTGTGATCATCTCTGGACCACATACACACCACCATAGTGGTCTTTCTCAAGAACAACTCGTGATCCTTATGGCGATCACAACCACGACCATCATTTGGTCCCAAATACCTCGATGGCCTTTCTGCCATCCATTGACAATGCAAAGTTCATAGCTTAGTGTGCAATTTTTATTAAACGTTGACTCATGGTGGGACCTAGTACGAGGTGTCCGTGACCGTGGACTCGGCTATCGATAGATTATACACTCTGCAGAGGTAGCACACTGTACCCACACCACGGAACCCATGGCCACGCATTCCCATTCGGGTGGACCAACGGCATTCTGACAAAACCCCTCCATTGCCACAGCACTCTCCCGGCCACTCCGACCCAAATCCCCAACGGCTGGTCCTGGGTGGCCCCGTGTCTACCAAAGACACCCCGACCACCGTCGTGGTCAAAACACTCCCACTCGGGGACTCGGTACCATAATCTCATCAACGAGCACACAAGATTATGTGTGCTTACTGGGCCAGGGCAA